>NC_056726.1:1968173761-1968381261 GCF_019279795.1 Protopterus annectens
AAAGACTAAACATATTTCCTAAGGATCCACAGAGTGAATGGCAGGCCTTCAGTCAGAGTTTGTTTAGTGCTTTGATGGCATTGAGACCTCATCAGGGAGTTTATGTTCCAGCCCCCCCTTTGTCCTCTACTTCCCTAAAAAGTATTCCTCTGAGGAGGAGCTGGATTTAGATGAGGAATCCCTTGCTTACTTTTCTCATAGTCTTCTCCTTTGGAATATGGGTCAAAGGAAGTGGAATCTCCCAGTCCTGATAGTCCCTTTGTAGAGATTTCCTTTGGGGACACAGTTTCCAGGATGATGGAGTTCATTAAATGGGATTGTGCACCGGTCTCTGAAGTACATAAATACCTTCTTCTGTTCCTCATGTTTTAGCTGCCTTGTTGGAAACATTTTCCAATGCTTCTAAGGCTGCAGATTCTCAGCCCCTTCCTCCCAAAAAACATGGTACATTCTATAGGGTGCCTAAGGACTGTAAATTTTTGTTAAAGTCTCCTGCTGATTATGCCTCTGTGGTGTCTATAACCTCTGACAAGCCCTCGCAATTTCTTCCTTCTCCCAAGTTACTGCCGTCTGATAAAGATAGCAGGACCCTGGAAACACTAGTCAGGAAGGTTTATACTTCTGCTACTTTGGCCTTTAGGGCTGTTAATTATCAGACCCATATGTCTTAGGTATTTGTTGGCTCTCCTATCCCAGGCTTCTCAGGTTATTTCTGATCTGCCAGACTCTGAGGATAAAATGTCTGTTCTTTCCTTGTTAGGTGGCTCATCATGTCATCAAGTGTAGTTATGATATGCAGCAGATGCTTCCTCTGGGACTGCTGCCCTTGGGTCAGTGATGAGGTGGTATTCTTGGTTTTGGCTTCAACCTTTACCTGATAATATTAAGACTAAGTTGATGGATGCCCCTCTTGATAACAACACTTGTTTGGAGAAGTTGCTGCTGCTATGTTTAAGTCCCATCAGGATAAGGGTAAGGCTTTACAGGAACTTAAACATGTGTTTGTTTCTCTTGTGCCTAATTTTCAAAGAAACTACCCCAATAACCTAGCCTTTGCTCACAATCTTGCCTTCCTTCTAAGGGCAAAAAAGGTGGAAAGCGGGTTTCTCCTGCTAAGGCTACTCAGACTTCTGTGCCTCAGAAATCTCCTTTTCCAGATAAACTAGGTGCTGTCTGACTGTTCTATTCTTCCCAGCCACTTTCCTCTTTCTCTTTGTCTTTCTCTCTCTCTGTTCCTGTTTTGCTACAGATTACTCAGGATTCCTGGGACCTGTCTGTTATTTGAAGAAAACAAATCCCAACAAGTAGAAACGCTCATTTTACTGACTCAACCGAATAAAGCTTTCGGGATACACCCTTCATCAGTATGCATTCAAAATTTAAAACGTCAGCCATTTTATACTTTAAAAACACAGTACACATGACACAGCCAACCAGTGAAAATGTCCAAACAATTAATACTTAAAAGAACATTAAACTTTTCATAAAAAAGCATTTAATAAAAAAGCAAGCCATTTAAATACAAGCATTGACATAATAACTACATGAGTTCTTATTTACATTACAATTTACTTATCATTAAACGTAACTTAATCTAGTATTATTTATATTGCATTTGTCTTTCAACTAAAATGGTTTTATTGTTATTATGTTATTTAAGCCAGGAGGTTTATCAGCATCAAATCTAGTAATTAATTTATATTCAGCAATATCCAATTTATTATTATCACCTCCTCTCAAATTCTTATACAATACTTCTAGGACTTTAAATTTAAACTCATGTCGGGAAAAACGACATCCCATTACCGTTCAGCAAGCAAGGATGGCAATGATACTAAAAAGTAAGAAAATTAATACTATACTGAATTTATCAGACTTTGCATTATCAACTGCAAGCGTTAGTTTAGGCCTTCAGTTTGTACCAACTGTGTCTGACACTATAGTGGAAGCACTAAGGGACTTGAGGATGTTTATTAGAAATGTTAGCTTGAAGCTAATATTTAGGGACTCAATATGTGAATATTGAGAGATGTATAAGAAATCCAGTACGTTTATACCAAGTAACTGTCCAGTTTTAAACGCTTTTATGAATGTTTGTGAATGTGAATTGAGACATTTATATGATGTTAAAGCAAGAAAAATTAAAAAAAATTGTTTAATTTAACTTAAGTTGAATTCAATGCATTAACTGAACTACGTGAAAATAGGAATATAATTCTGAAACAAGCAGATAAGGGTGGTGCAGTAGTTCTTTTCAACAGGTCTGAATATGTTGAACTAATGAATGAATTTTTATCAGATGAAAATACTTTTAGAAAGATAAGTTTTATTGAGGTCAAGAACTTAATTACTAAGATTGATATGTTTATATATGATTCATAACTGCAAGGTGATATTTCATTAGAACTTTTTAATTTTTTTACCATTCCATGTCCTAGAATACCTATGATATATGGCATTCCCAAACTACACAAGTCCATATCCAACCCCCCCCCCCCAGTGAGACCTATAGTGTCAGGCAGGGGGTGGGCAACGGAACCCTTATCTATTTATATACAAGGCGTTTTAAGCAGATATTTACCATTATGTCCTAGTTACATCAAAGACACAGGGGATTTCTTATCTAAGTTACATACATGGTATAAGAGCAATAAAGTGGAGGACTTTATGTTCATCACACTTGATATAAGTTCCCTTTTTATGGTAATTCCAAATGGATATGGCATTAATGCCATACATGATTTTTTATGTAAACATTCAGATATGAATGGTAGAGCAATACAGAATATTTGCAGCCTAATTGAAGTGGTTCTGGCTAAAAATATCTTTTTGTTTGATGGGCAACCATATTTGCAAATATCAGGTGTAGCTATGGGAATGCCCATGGCTAATACATATGCTAACATCATATTGAATCAATGGGAATGGGAATATGTGTATGGTGATAAGAATCCATTTAAGGATGATATTTTGTTTTATCAATGTTTTGTTGACGATTGTTTTATGATATGGAAAGGTAATCAACAATATTTAACTACACCCTTTTTGAAATTTACAGTGAATTTGTCATATAGTAATATTGGGTATTTGGATGTTCAACTGTTTGAAGATTCTGGTGTATTACGAACATGTGTTTATAGTAAAGAGATTCAAGTAAATAACTACACACACATTAAAAGCATGCATGCTAGGCATATTTTTCGGGGAATAGTTAAGGCCCAATCTTTGAGAACAAGCAGGCTAAATAAAGAGGATGATAAGTGTAAAGAGCAAATGTAGAAGTTAGTGAATGACTTCATAAGTAGAGGTTATAGTATAGATTTGGTATCAGAAACAGTGAAAGAAATACTGGATAAAAGAATGCAAGTAGCACCTCCTTTTTTGAGAGATATTAGAAAATGAAGTATCCCGTATGAATAATACACATAAGCCATCAATAATCCGCTGTGTAATTACATTTAATAGAATGACTATGGAAGTAGAAAATATTATTAAAAGGAATTGGCAGATATTGATGTCTATGCCTGAGTTGTTCAGTCGTTTGGGTAATTAACCACAATTTACATATAGAAATAGTTTACGTTTGAAAAGGCAACTTTGCTATAAGGACTTTAAGATTAATGCCATGACCCCCGTTGTGAATAAGTATGGCACACTGCCTTGTTATAATTGTAGCTGTTGTAGGAATATCTGTAGTTTGGTAGAATCTGAACATCCTCTAACTAAATATAGGTATGAAATTAAGCATCAGGCAACGTGCAATACAACATTAGTAGTTTATTGGGTACAAGTGTAAAATGTGAAAGTTTCTATATAGGAAAATGCTCAAGGCGGTTAAAGGACCACACTGTTGAGCATAAGTCTGAAGTTAGAAGAAAAGTCGTAACAAATGCACTAGTGAAACATATTATTGAAAATGATGAAACACATGAGTTTAAATCTGAAGTTCTAGAAGTGTTGTATAAGAATTTGAGAAGAGGTGATATTAATAATAAACTGGATATTGCTGAATATAAATGGATTACTAGATTTGATGCTGATAAACCTCCTGGTTTAAATGTTATGATAACAATAAAACCATTTTTATTTGAAAGATAAATGCAATATAAATAATACTAGATTAAGTTACGTTTAATGATAAATAAATTGTAATGTGAAAAAGAACTCATATGTAAGTATTTATGCCAATGCTTGTATTTAAATGGCTTGCTTTTTTATGAAATGCTTTTTTATGAAAAGATTATCTAATATTCTTTTAAGTATTAATTGTTTGGATGTTTTCATTGGTTGGCTGTGTCATGTGTGCTGTTTTTTTTTAAGTATAAAATGGTTGACATTTTAAAGTTTGAGTGAATACTGATGAAGGGTGTTTCCCGAAAGCTTTATTCTGTTGTGTTAATAAATTGAGCGTTTCTAATTGTTGGGATTTGTTTTCTTCGTGTTCTTGGAGTTCCCTGTGGTTAACTGCAGTCGACTCGTATCTCTGGACCTGTCTGTTATTCAACAGGGGTATTTCATGGTTTGGAAATCTCTTCCCCTTTTATGGGTATTCTGCAGCCCCCTCAGGAACAAGTCTCCTTCTTTCCAGAGGTGCTTCAGGACCTTTTGATTCAGGGTACTATTCAAGATGTAACTGTGGCCCAAAGGCGGAGTGGGATTTATTCCAGGCTGTTTCTAGTACCCAGAAAAGAGGATACTTGGAAACTAATTTTAGACTTCTGTCATCTAAACACTTTTTTGAAGGTGCCCTCCTTTCAAATGGTGTCCCTTTGGAATTTGTTCCCTCTTTTGCTTGCTCAGAATTCTGTTGTGTCTCTGGATCTCAAGGATGCTTATTTCCATATCCTGATCCAACCTCTTTTCAGAAAGTTTTTATGTTTCCCTCTTGCTTCTTGGCATTTTCAGTTCTCTGCTTTGCCCTTTATACTGGCCCAAGGGTATTCACCAAATGCCTCACTGCTGTGATCACTTTTTGCAGGATTCAGGGGATCCAAGTATTTCCTTACTTGGAAAACCTCCTTTTTCAGGCATCCTGTCCAGAGACCCTGTTTCGAGATCTTCATTTTGCCATTTCTTTTCTGCAAAGCCTGGGTTTCACAATAAACTTCAAGAAGTCTTGTCTGAGCCTTTCTCAGGACCATGTTTTTCTAGGGTGCAGGATTCAGACGGTGCCTGTGGTGGCATCCATGCCTACTCCCAAGGCCTTGACACTCATTTGCTTCTTTTAAACTCTTCTTTCTCTAACATCTGTTTTAGCCAGGGAGTTTCTGAGAGCTCTAGGATGGAGTCATGGCATTCACCATCCCTATGCTTCCATTGGCCAAAGTCTACATGAGAAAGTTTCAGTGGTTTCTGAAGTCAATTTGGCGTCAGCATGTGCATCCCTTAGAATTTGTAGTTTCTCTTCTACCATGTCTCACTGGGGGATTCAGCAGTTGTCTGTGAATCCAGGGCTCACTTTTCAGCCCCCTTTTCCCTCTCAGGAGCTGTTCACAGATGCTTCAGATGTGGGATGGCAGCAGCTATTGGCTCTCCAAAATTTCAGCGGGTGTCAAAGACATGAGAGCTCTTCTGCTGGTGCTTCAGGCTTTTCATCCTCTTTTCTCCCCAGGACCTCTCAAGGTATTTACAGACAATACCACAGTGATGTGTGATGTAAACAAAGAGGGGAGAGCAAGATGTTATCTTCTTTGCCATTTGGCACTCCTGCTGTAGGATCTTGCTGTCCAGTATCAAGTGACTCTTCAGGCAGTTTACATTCCCTCAGGTCAAAACACTGTAGGAGACACACTGAGCAGGTCCTTAACTCAATCTCATGAATGAATGCTTCACAGGGATGTGTTTCTGGACGTTGTCCATCAGTACAGTACTCCTCAAATAGATCTATTTGCCTCCCCTCTGAACAGACAACTTCCTCTGTTTTGTGCCAGAGTCCCAAGTCCTCTGGTGTGGAAGGTGGACATCCTATTTTTTCTTGGAAGGGGATGTTTCTTTATGCTTCCCCCCTTCCCCTCATTCCAAAAGTCCTGTTCAAAATTCAACAGGACACTCCCAAGATCTTGTTGGTGACTCCCTTTTCACCAAGACAGGATGGATTCCCTTTCCTTCTGCATTTAGTCAAGGGCAGTCATCACAAGTTACCTAACATGGTAGACTTGCTCACACAAGATGAGGGATCTCTCATCCATCCTCACTTGTCCACTGTTCATCTGACACTGTAGGTGATAGGATTTTGATTCCACAGAGAGACCATTTTCTGAGGACATGCTTTGGGTCCTGCAGTAGGTCAGGAAACTCAGTACTAGGAAATTCTACTTATCCAAATGGAAGAAGTTTTCTGTTTGGTGTTTTTCTCGTAAACAAGATCCACTTGCTGTGAATGTTCCTTTGGTTCTCTCTCATTCGTGTGAATTGCTCAATGCTGGGTTGGCTTATTCTTCTGTTAAGGCCCATTTATCAGCTATCTCTGCTTGTCTGCCTTTATCTCCTCCTTTAGCTTCTAGATTTGATGCTAAACAATTCCTAGAAAGCATCCTTCATATTCGTCTTCCCAGGAAGCCTGTTCCTCCTCCCTAGTATCTTAATTTTGTTTTGGAAAAATTGACTCGGGCTCCTTTTGAGCCTGCAGCTTCAGCTTCCTTGCATCATTGTTCTTGGAAGACTGTTCATTTGTTAACCCTTACTTCTTCCAGATGAGTGTCTCAGCTTCTAGCCATTATGGCTTGTCCTCCTTTTTTGGTGTTTCATAAGGACAGGGTGTCCTTGCATACTAATCCATCTTTTATGCCCAAGATGGTGAATGAGGTGTCCCTTAATCAGTCTGTTCATTTGCCCACTTTTTTCCCTTCTCCACAATCTGCCAGTGAGAAGGTGCTGCCCACTTTGGATGTGCCTAGACAACTCAGATTTTATTTGGATATGACTAAGATTGTTAAGAAATCTGATAAGCTCTTTGTTTCCTTTCACCCCAGGTCCTTGGGATTAGCTGTATCCAAGTAGACTGTTTCTTCTTGGATCTCAGAAGCTATTTCTTTTTGTTATTCTTTTCATGGTAAGAGCCTTCCTTATTCTGTTAAGGCTCATTTACTAGGGCTGTGGCTTCTTCTGGTGCTTTTTTCAAGGGTTTGGATACTAACTCTATTCTTGAGGCAGCTACGTGGACTTCCTTTGCATACATTTACCAAGCACTACAAGTTGGATGGAATCTCCGAGCTAGAAATGGTTTTCCTAGGGCCACCCTTCATGGTTTTCTAGAGGGCTCCACTGGTCCTTCCTCCTCTTCCTGAACTTTGGTACTCTCCCTAATGTCATGAATACTGCAACAATGAAATGGAAGGACATAGTATAGTTGTTTAAAATCTTACCATAATAGTAGATGTCCTTCTCTTCATTGTTGCAGCATTCACCCCCCCCCCCCTCCACTCCCTGGTCCATTTCTCTTCTGGATGTACTGATTACCTTTTGTTTCCTTGGAATGGTGTTCCTACTGGGGAGTTCATTTCTGAGGATGGTAAGTCCGGACATCACCTTTATGCCCTGTGCTAAGCAAGGAGCATACATGTGAGGTATGGCATCCCTTAAAGCAATCTAAAGACTTTGGTATACTGGCTGGACATTGGGCTGCCCTTGGTAGGGGATCCCTAATGTAATGGATACTGGAACAGTGAAGAGAAAGGCATCTACTGTTAATGTAAGATTTTACACAACTGTACTTTCTGGTGCTGTTTGTTTTGCGGATATGAAGGAGGTTCATCAGAGTGTGGTCTGACATTGCCTTGTATGCCAGGCATACATCTCCTCTCAACAGGCCTGTAGGAAATAGAATACAGGGATAGGGCCTTGATGCAGTCTGCATAGTGCATGTTACTTACACCTTGTATTCTTTTAGCGAGGAACCTCTGTGGACACTCCAGTTGTTGGATATACTTGGTTAGGTACATACCAAAGGGGTACTGTACTCAATGATATGTCTGATGAATGCCGAGTACAGTGAAACAATGACTTCCTTGGACCTAGATACCATACCTCTGTTTATAAGTTGCACAACATAGAATGATTTCCTCACTACCTTAGACATGTAATGGTCAAAGGCTAGATTATTATGTATGTGTTTCTTAGTCCCTGACTACTGGGTCTGCTGTTAGGGGTATGTTGTCATTGTGATACTTACCAGGGATGGACAGCTTCCTCAACAACACAATTATGTATTTCTTGGCATTTAGTTTTAGTCCATGGCTCTGACACCAGTTGTTTGTCTGTATCAGCCCTTCTTGGAGAACATTTGTGTCAGTGAGTGATTCAGTGACAGCTCCTAATCTGCAGTCATCAGCAAATTTAGTCAGCCAGAGGCCATTGACATTTGCCTTTACTTCAGAGACGTAAATGCCAAAAAGGAGCGGTTCCTAGGACTGATCCCTGAGGGACTCTGCTTGTGACTGGCCTTTTTGTGAACTCCCCAGTTCTAACTTCTTGGGTCCTGTCAGTGAGCCAGCTGATTATCCACTGGGTGACATAAGGGTTTGTACCTATCCTCAAAGAAGTCCACCACATTGAGTAGGCATGACCTGCCCTTGATGAAACCAAATTGGGTTGAGTCCAGTGTCTGGAGGTTTTCTATGTCATTATTGATCATTTCCATGATAATTCTTTCCATAGCTTTACATATGAAACTAGTAAGGCTTAATGGGTCTTTAGTTTCCAGGGTCTGTAGATGACCCACCTTTCTGCAGAGGGATGACTGTTGCTAGTCTTCATTCATAAGGCACAAAGCCTGTTTGGAAGTTATAGTTAAATAGCAATTCCAGAGAACCTGATAGGTCATGTTTCATGATATTTAGAAGGCATCTTGGGATATTGTCTGGGCCCATTGATGCAGTGTTCTTAGCGTTAGGCAGGGCATTAAGGACCTGTTCCCTAGTGATAGCAGGGGGAGTTATATTTGATGGTATTTCCTGAGGGATGGTTGAGGGGGAGAGAGGAGTAAAGTTGGACCTGAATTTGTCGGCTAGTAGGTTTGCTATGGTGATTCAATTTACAATGAGGGCTGCACACAATTGTGTATTCCCTTTGAGGTTGTGGACATAGCTAAAGAATGCCATGTGGTTGTCTTTGGCCTGGGAGGTCATATTTACTTCAGATTTGGCTTTGGAGGACTTTATTTGTCCTCTGAGTTGTTTGTATAGTTTGATGAGAGTGCTTTTATCTTGCTAGGTGCTGCACCTACTAATTTTTGTCATGATTTTCTTCCTTCTGTTATATAGCCTATTGAAGATGTGATTTTACCATGGTGGGTAGAGCTGCATCTCTGCAGCTATTATCATGCTTGTCTGGGGTTTCTGTGAACAGTTCTGCATATGCAGCACTGTCTTCAGGGTTTATGAGGGCTTGAAATTTTGATAGGCTATCACTTAATAGTAGGAAGTTAGCCTTAGAGTAGTTCCAGAGTTTTCCAGGATTAGCTGCGGTTCCAAGTTTTATTTTTATTTCAAAGGAGACCATTTTGTGGTCTGACTTTACCAGGGAAGACATACCACCAGGGGGTGTGCAGCATTCTCCCATCTTAATGAGGACCAGATCCACTATGGTTGCACCCCTGGCTGGTGTATTGACAGTCTGTTCCAGGGAGTTTGTGTTTAGAAAATCCAGAAATCTTTGTACCTGTACATTTGGTGCTCTATATGATTCTCAGTTAATAGTGGGGTAATTAAAGCTGCCCGTGAGTATGGTATTGGGTTGGATGGTGTGTGCTTTCAGTAAGTTTAAATACATGGTATGGGTTTCCAGGGTCATAGAGGAGGACCTATAGCTTACAAGGAAGTGGTATTGGATGGACTATGGTGATTTGAATGTGGAGAAGCTCAAGTGCTTTGTTCTGTTTGATGAGCGTCGAGTTATATTTATTTTTGATGCAAACCGAGACACCTCCACCTTTAGTCCCTGTCTGTCTAGTAGCTGGTCTAAATGTGTGGAAGGCATTATAACCTTGCACTGTCAGTGTGCTCTCCACAGCTTTAAACCATGTCTCACTGACTACACAGATGTCAGCATTCTCAAGGGTAAAGAGAGCCTCTAGGGAGTGTAGTTTTTTTGTTTATACTCCTAGCACTGAGCAGTAACACCTTTAGATTTTCTTGGCTTTGATTTGCTATATCGGAAGTACTTTCAGTTTGGCATTGCATAAAAAAGTCACTAAGAGGAGGACAATGTTTTAATATTCAAAAGCCTAGAGGGGACAGGTGCACTGCTTTGTGGGCTGTTGATCATCTCCTTCCATGTCAGCAAATATTGCACCCCCTTAGAATGACACCCGAAAGTAAGGCAATTATTGTCAGTCATCTTGTGTTTGTATTGTGGCATCATCTTTGGAGAAGGTAAAATGCTGAATGCTAGGCTCATACCAGCCTGGGAGACATATTCCAAGAGCTCCATGATATATAGTGTAGGGAGGTATGTGTCAGGTCATTTACACCCACGTGGACTATGGCTGAGTCATACTGGTAGGTGTGGTCCAGTGACCAGAGGTCATGTGTAATGTAGCAGATCCTGGCCGCTGATAAGCAAATGAAAGTAACTTTCTCCTTACTCAGCCTGGTGAGAGGGGCATCAGTGTATCTCGCAATGGAGTCTGCAATGACCAGAATATTGGATTGTGTGGTGGCTTGTCTTATAGGCTTAGAAATAGAAGCTGTATGAGATGTGGCTGTTATGTGTTGATGTGGGTTTTATTTTGAAAGATTGCATTTGGGGCTGCTGAGGGTATTTGTTATATGTACTTCATCTAAGATGTCTTTGGGGTTTGGGAAGGTTACATTTAAGTGCCTCAGCATATGTGGGTCTATGTGTCTGCTTTGAGCAGTGTGTGGTGAGTGTAGTATGTTTACTATTGACAGTCTTATTGAATTTGGGAATGTTTTTATGTGAGAACTTTGCCTCCAGTGACATTGTGTAAATACATCTCTCACATACCATATCAGTTTGTTTGAGAATTAACTGGCTGTCAGCAAACATGAGGCATTTTCTACATTGCCTCATGATGCCCATATCAATCAAGCTGGTAAAGGAGATAGTGGAAAAGTTCATCTCCATGGCAACAGCCCTTTTTATTGACTACTTTATATTCTCAGTCAACTGTCTAATGTCTGGAGTATCCGGTTTGTAACTCTGCAGGCAGTGTTTGTCACTGCAAATTGGTTGTTCTGTGTACAACTAAGTATTGGTGAAATTTCAATGGTGCTTTTGCAGGAAAAATGTCAACGCAAGCTGTCTGTGGCTATAGAAGACATTGCCAAACACTTGGATGAAGTATTTAGGCAGATATTCTGAGGTTAAAAGCAAACCAAGCAGTATTTACTGAAAAGAAAGAATTACCTTGTCAGGAATGATGAAAAGAGGGGAGTCACCCGAATGGATACTGCCTGACAACTAGTAGTGGTGGTCTCACCACAGCTTCCCTCTGCTAGGATACAATGCTCTTTTGCTTCTTCTGTCACCAGAAGCAAATCAGTAGCACCTTTCCCAAGATGACAAGCAGGCCACAGCCTGTTTGGTGATCCACAGACTTGTTTCAGATGATATAAGGGTCTGTCTGTTTGTTGTAGCCTTTTCCTGGTAGGTGCCTTGAATAGAAACCAGACCAGTCAGGAAGGTCAAGCACAGACACTCGCTTCACGGCCAAATGCAGTCAGAAATCTATGCACTCTGCTCCTTCTCTCACCAGGAGCAAAATATAAGCACAAATTCTAAGCTGGCACCTATGAAGCAGTTACTAGGCTTTCCAGTGATCAGCAGTCTCCAGGAAATAATGTCTTTAGGCTCCTTCTCTCACCAGGAGCAAAACAGAAGTAATAATGCCAAGATGACTACTGAGAGGCAGACTGTCGGCTCTCCAATAATTGGTTGTCTTGCAGTAGATTTTGCAGATTTTAAATGTAAGATGGAAAAATGTGTTAATGTTTTAACAGCTACAGTATGCACTAAGCAATTAGATATTAAAGAGGGGCTAACTTAAGCTTTAGCTATCCAAGTGGAAAGCCACTCATTTTAAAAGAGCAAGATAGACTGGAAGATGGTGAGCACTTTGTATTCTCATTCTATAGAATATAGTGGGATGTCTAGTAAATGTAAATAGTTGAAGGGGAGTGATTTCACAAAAATAATAATATTGTGCTTACTCACAATATCCAATGAAAGAGAAGAGGGAAGGAGATATGTATCAAATTAACATAAGTGGTAGGCAGCTAGAAAGGCATTTGAGTTTAAAAACGCAGCAGCTTCAGGGTGGGAAAAATTTTAATTTGTGTGTGACTCACGGGAGACAGTTCTGGTCTCTTTCCCAGTTCAAATATGCAGTTAAAAGCAGACTACAAGTAAAACATAGTGCAAAGGAAATAAATCACAATGTACTAAATAGAATAAGGCAATAAAGCAGTACAAAATACAAGAAAACAAAAACAAACTAACCTTTCCTTCAGAGTCAGTTGTGGCAGAGTCTGGGTAAGCTTTTCCACCTTTCTCCTGTCCATGGAACACATTTGATACAAAAGTAACTAGTCATCTAAACATTTATTTTTCATTCATTCTGTTCATCAAAAATGAGCATACTAATTTAGCACTTCAGTTTTATTTTCTTAGGGATCGGTTTATTACAGTTTATGCATAGCTGCAAGAGGTGATATTCCTTTCAGGAAAAAGGGGGCTTATTTTAGATAAGCATATTCTACATTCAGTGATCCTCAGTGTACAGACTAAGGCTGGCAAGACTGAGTCATAGAGTAGGTAAACATGGAGCTCAGAACTGCATGCAAAACTACTTGGGTTATTTATTCAGAGGGCCAAAATTTTGTTGTAACTACCGTATGCAATTACAGCTAACTCTGGATTGAACATAGAGAAAATATTTCTGGCTCTTAGAAGTAAGTGAAAATTCAAGGAAAAAACATATTTAAGGCACAATCTGTGACTGCACAGGTCAGCAACCACAACATTCTAGTCCTATAAATAAATATCCATTTACTTTAGTGTACAACTTTAATTCAGAGTTCCCTACTCTTTGGCTTAGTGCTGTCATGGTTTCTTTGTTTGCTCAAGTCATAAAAAAGCAAGTTATTTTATTTATACTTTGTTGACTGGGTTATTCCCACTAGACTAGTGGACTCTCTTCAGGAGAGACCTGAGGTGATATTCATATTGACTGGGCACCAGGAAACTACATTTTGATAAGTGCTGTAGGATCTTTTATATTCACTTGAACTACTACCAACTTAGGCAGATGGGGGCCTTGGTATAGTGTTTCATCTGAAGGATGGCACACTCAGGAGTGCAGCACCCCCGTATGCATTGTCAGCAGCTGAAAATTAATTTGATTATCTGGTGTGGGAATAGAATCCATAGCCATCTGCACCAAAGAAGAGTATGCTACCTGTTGAGCTACTGAGGCTGAATGCGTTGTCTGTTTTTCAGAGCTGAGGTGTGGAACTTGAAAAAGGCTGAAAGCTCAAAAAGTTTTTTTTTTTACAAGGAGGCATATGTGTGTGTGTGTGTGGGGGGGGGGGGGCAGGGCTTGGAACTACACATTTTCTCTTATATACATGAACTCCACGTTTACGCAGCACTGAGGAAAGTGAAAAATGTGACTTCAGTCCATTATCAGCTCTACGAGTATAAGTAAAAATGGTTTCAGTAAAACTTTGATTAAAATAAATTGAACTAAAGCCACCTACATGAAGTAGATTACTTGTAATGTAGAAAAGCCACCTACAGTAGAATGAACTCACCCTGAGTTACACCCTACAGTGACATCAGCTTTGTGTTGTGAGTGCACTGACTCACTGAGTGAGGGGGATGGTAGTGCATCTCACACATGTCATGCCAGACTGGTTAGTTAATTATTATAGGTTCATAGGTAGGTACTAGGCTATCTGACCGAGGGCATTTATAAGCTTAGCCAGAATGTGTCGGCTTTCGCTGCTCCATTGATTAATTAACTGATACTCTGTCAAGCAGAGCCAATGAAGTGATCCCAGGGGTGTATTTTCTGTTACCCATCCACTCGTCAAGGTTTCTCTTGAAGAGTGTTAGTAAGGGGCTCTGCCTGATGTAATTTGGAATTTTGTTCCAAAGCATGGGGAGTCTCTGTGACAGGAATCTATCCCTGCAGCATGTTCTATTTATTGTTGTGAGGTTTAGCTCACTAGAGCACGTGGCTCGCAGTGACTTGGATTTCATTAGGTTGAGCATGTCCATCAATTCTGAGTTGGACATGGCTTTGTAAAACAGGCAGAGATCACGGTAATCTCCAAGTGTAGTACCTCGCACTCAGTTCTGCGCAGCTTTGGGCGTGGAGTGGGCGTGACGTACATGATTGGCAGGGGAATGTAGAGTGAGTGACAGTCACTGCAGGTTACCATTTCAATATCACACTTATGCTTCGGAATGCACATGTTAATTCACACAGACTTGTTCTGGCAACTTTTCACCGTAGCAGGACTAAGAAGAGTCAAGGCATTTGTCCCTATCTGTAACAGTCCAGAACTATGCCATTCTGCAGCACTGTTTCCAAGATGTGGAATCCAAATAACGCCCTCAAGCATAGCTCTCATCCTTCCATCTCCAAAATAAGGAACACTAGCCTGTATAATGTGGAACAAATGGGCAAAATGTGGAACACATACTAATGGCTTACTAACAGCTTCAACTAGGAAAGTCATGGGATGGTTTACATACCCTCCTTTTACTTATAAAAAAGATCTTGAAATGTTTCCCTTATCAGATCCATCATTGACTACATCAGCCCATTTACTAGGTACAGATCCAACCATGTCGCTCGACAGTAAAACCCCGTAAATTTCTAAATAAAATACTAGGTACAGATCCAACCATGTCGCTCAACAGTAAAACCTCATAAATTTCTAAATAAAATGAAGCATCTTAAATCTTGACAGTAAAATTCCGTAAATTTCTAAATAAAATTAAGCGTCTTAAATCCTATAGCTAGCCTGGAAGGCTAATACGACTCACTTTGTACTCAATAGCCTGTCCTCTGCTCTGATTTGGCAAATGTTTAGTCCTATGTGAATTCTTACTTTCCAAAACCAGTGGTGCTCATACCTCTAGACCGGGTCTGTGTCAGCTAGCGTCTTGTGAAGGATTTGAAGTCTTTAACATAAATGTGCATTAAAATACTCAGTAATTTGCCAGAAAGCACAATTTTTATAAGGAACAGACCAAAAAAGTATGAGGCAAAATCTGGACAGTCTGGTATGATTCCTGCGTTCCACTATTTTTACATTTCCCGCACAAGTTTCTTCCATTGTCAACCTCTTACAGTAAAAAATCTGTACCCCATGACCCCAGAATAGGGACAGGGGAAAGCTAAAAGTAACGGTATGGCAGGAGCAAAATAAATATTCATGCGGGCTGGAAGCGTGTTCGGGGCGGGATTTGCTACTGCGCATCCTGCGAGGTACTACACTTGGAGATTACCAAGATCACCTCTGAGTAAGCGATATGCCACTGAGTACAGCCAGAGTTTTTTCAGTCGAACTGCATAGGACATATGTTTGAGGCCAGTAATCCTCTTGGTGAGGCACTTTTGTGGTCTTTCCAGCTGTTGGAAGTGTCTTGTGAGGTACATCCCAAATGGGGCATTGTACTCTATGATGGGTCTAATGAGTGACGAGTAGAGGGGCACTATAACCTCTTTATTTCTAGATGCAAACCCTTTAGTAATTAGATGGGCCACATAGAAGGATTTCCTAACTACTTTGCCAATATGATTGTCAAAGGAGAGATTACTATCTACCTGGGTCCCCAGTTCTCTTATTACCTCTTCTGTATTAAGGGGGCTACCACCTATTTGGTAATTTGTGGGTGTTTTGTTTTTCCCAAATGGGATGACTGTGCATGTTTTGGCATTTGGCTTCAGGCCATGACTTTGACACCAGGTGTCTGTCTCAGTAAGGCCCATTTGGAGGATGTCCGTGTCAGCCAGAGAGTCAGTTATGGCTCCCAGTGTGCAGTTATCGGCGAACTTCATTAGCCATAGTCCTCCTGTGTTTGCCTGTACTTCTGAGAAGTATATGCTGAACAGTAGGGGTCCCAGGACCGAGCCTTGTGGGACACCACTTGTGACTGGTTTAGTGTTGGACCTGGAGCCCACTATTCTTACCGTGTGAGTTCTGTCTGTAAGCCAGTTGGCAACCCATCTCATGATGTAGGGGTTTATCTTCAAGCTGGTGAGTTTTTCTGTAATACCCAAGTGGGGAATGGTGTCAAAAGCCTTGGCGAGGTCAAGGTAGGCTGTGTGAACCACCTTTCCCTCGTCTATGGCCTTGGTGACTGTCTTGAAGAAGTCAACCAGGTTTAGTAGGCATGATCTGCCCTTAACAAAGCCGAACTGGGTCGGTTCAAGTGTTTGGAAGTTTCCAATGTCTTTGTTAATGAGTTCCATGATGATGCGCTCCATAGCCTTGCAGACCAGGCTAGTCAGGCTTATGGGGCGAAAGTTACCAGGGTCAGTTATGGCCCATCCTTTGTGGAGAGGAATAACCATTGTTGTGCGCCATTCTATGGGCACGTAGCCTGTGGAGAGGCAGAGAATGAACAGCATGTTTAGTTGGGTTAGTTTGTTCTGTAGTTCATGCAAGACGCAGCCTGGGACACCATCTGGTCCCACTGATGCTGTGTTTTTGGCTTTTGAAATGGCTGTTTTCACCTGTGCGTCTGTGATTTTTGGGACATTACACTTTTCCGGTATTGTTATGGGCCCTTTTGGAGGTGAGAGGGGGGTGAAGTTTGCACTGAATCTATCTGCCAGGATGTTGGCAGTATCAGTAGGTTCAGTATATTTTGTGCTATTTTGCACTAGTTCAGTGCATATCTGCGAGTTGTCACTTAGATTCTTAACATAGCTAAAGAAGGCTTTGTGGTTATCTTTTGAATCCTTGGCTATTTTTCTTTCGAAGTTAGCCTTGGATGATTTCATGAGGGACCTTAGTTTCTTCCTGATACTGCTCAGGAATGTCTTTCCTTCTTGGGATTTGCTTTTTTTCTGAACTAGTTTCATCCTTCTATTGTATAGCCTGTTTATTGCAGGGGTCCACAGAAATGGTTTCCTTCTCTTAGAGGAGTGAGTCTTGGTTTTGCTAGGGATGGCACGATCCATGCATCCTTGTAGGTGCTCATAGAGTGCATTTGTAAAGGTTTCTGCATCTTGGGCAGCATTATCCTTTAGCGTGGGGGCTGTGAAACTTACCGCCTCTGTCTTAAGTAAGGTGAAGTTTGCTTTAGAAAAGATTTTTACTGTGGTTTCCTTAGTTAGGGGTGTGGACATCCAGAGTGAATAGTTTATGGTCTGATCTAACCAGTGACGGGTTGACCTCCAGTGTGGAACACCTGTCGCCCGTGTTGGTGATGACCAGGTCCAATATGCTTTCACCTCTGGTAGGGGAGTTTACCAGCTGATCCAGGGCATTTGAGATGAATTCCAGGAAGTGCTGGGCCTGGGAATTTGTACTCTAGTAGTTTTCCCAGTGAATGGTAGGGTAATTGAAATCGCCCAATGTCAGGGTGTTTGGTAGGACCTTCATGTTTTCCAGTGTTTCCAGAAAGATGGTGTGGTGGATGTCCTTCAAGGATGCAACTGCAGTCCTGACATATGGGTTGTCCTGCCTCAGACAGCCCTTCGATCGGCCGGATTCCAAAGTCTGGGTCCGGCGTTGGCTGATGTCGCCCTTTCCCCAACGTCAGAGCGCCTGGGGTATAAAAGTGTCAGCCGACGCCATCTTCTTCGGTCTTTCTTGCCACGTGGCGCCCGACGCAGAAGCAGTTCGCAAGTGCTGGTTGACCAGCTCCTGTGTTTTCAGCTACTAAAGTCTTCAAAAAAGCTAAGTACCCCTTTGGGGACCTTTTCTTGCCTCAGCCGATGTCAGATAAAACTGAAAAAGTTAATAATTGTTTAACTTGTGGGAAACAAATACCTCATAAGGATTTCCACTCTTACTGCTTACCCTGCCTAGGCCCAGAACACAACATCTCGGCCTGTACAGCTTGTGCTTCTTTCAATAAATGCACTCTTAGGCGTCGGGCAGAGTTTGCACAGGATTATTTTGGGGAAGATTTCTGTTATATCATGCCGTCGGAGCTTCCAACAGCACATTTACCTAAAAAACGGAAGGATAAGGACCGACACCCGCAGTCCGCAGTCTCGGCCAACACCACGCTTAGGCCTACCACGAGTGTCTCGGTCTCTTCTGAGCCGGTTTCACAACCGCTACAGACCGATGACACCACCCCACCGGTTACTTCGGTACCGCAGGCCAGCTCGGTGCCGGTTTCTGTTCTCCCCTCTGAGACCGTAGCCCAGGATATTTCTGACACCATTCCAGTGGATAAGACTACTCCAGCATGCGGGGCTGCCAGGCCTCCAGTGTCTATGTCCATTAAGGCCTACACACGTGGTTAGGCTGCCAAACAGGCTAAGTCTCTCCCTCCAAGATCTGTTTCTCTGGGATCCACTTCTGGTTCACAAATTTTAAGTTTAGCTGAGGACCTTATTTCTTTAATTCAGGGTTCTCAGCCACATCCAGATAGAGACTCTCAGCCGCCTTCTGTCAAGAGACCTAGGGTTGAGCAGGTAGACCCCCAGTCCTCCGATGAGGCCTCAGGTGATTCTGCACATTCAGACTACCAGGAGGAGGCCTTCCCGGCCTACGAGGATTCTGATGCAGAGGAATCCATTCCCTCTGCTTCTCCTCCTGAGGAGTTTTCCTTTGGGGAAATGCTTCATTCCATGAGGGAACACTTCAAATGGCAAGGCAAAGAATACTCAGATTCTAGGAAAAGGTTAAGGGAATTTTTAAAGCTACCTCAGCATAGACCCTTAGCTATTCCCCCAGTCTTAAATGTTTTAGATGATGTGTACTTAGAATCTAGTGTTTCCCCTGACTCCCTCCCCCTGCTCCTGTCAAGCCAGACAGGTACTACAGGGTCCCAGACACACATCAATTTCTGTACAAGGGCCATACTGCTGACCCTGAAACTATTTCTCAGGGGCCTAAAGGGGTTTCCTCCACTACTGCTAAGAACCCACTTCCTTCGGAAAGAGATTCTAGGGCTTTAGAAAGGTGGGGCAAGAAAGTATATACATCTTCCACCCTTTCTATGCGAGCATTAAATTGTCAATTTCATATGATTCAGTATCAGGAATACATGTTGGATGACTTCAAAAGAAATTGGCTTCCCCTGAACCATTAGATAGAAAGGGGTTACAGGAATTGGTTCATAATACTCAGCAGGTTAGCAACCATTTCCTTCAGTGTGGATATGATGCATTGGAAGCTTCGTGTAGAGCAGCAATGACAGGTGCGGTCATACGCAGACATGCTTGGTTAAAGGAACAAACATTGCCAGACCATGTGAAAATTAAGTTTTTGGACGCACCACTAGAGAAACATAAGCTATTTGGTGCTACTGCACAAGAGGTTTTAAAGAAAATTGAGGAAAAGGCAAAATCAGTGCAAACAGTCAAAGATTTCCTCCAGGTACAGCCTCCAAGATTCAGCAGGAATTGGCCTTCTAAGCATTGGTCCTTTCCAGACACAGACAAATTTCAAAGAGGCAAAAACAGACGTGGCAGAGGTAGAGGCCAAACTCGAGGCTCCTACAGAGGACGTCAGTGGCAGCCTCTGAACCAGAGAGGTGGGGCAGGACCTTCCACTGCCCCGCAGGGACAATCTCAATGACTTGACTTTGACTCCGCCATCCAGGGCTCAATTAGAAGCACCTTTGGGCAGAAAATTATCTTTATCTCACAAAATTGGCACAATATTACAAAGGACAAATGGATACTGGACATAATAGACAAAGGATACAGATTCCATTTTCATACCCTACCAACAAGACATGGGAGGCCAAACCTGCCACCAAATCAAAGGGCAGAGGCACTCAAACAAATAACAAACCTACTTCAAATAAGAGCAATAGAAAAGGTTCCTTCTGCAGAACAAGGCCAAGGATTTTATTCAAGACTGTTCCTTGTTCCAAGAAAAGAAAACCAATGGAGACCCATTCTGGACTTGTCCGCACTGAATACTTACCTTATTGTGCCAAAATTCAAAATGCTGACTTTACAGCAACTCCTTCCCATGCTGGGCAAGGGGTCTTGGCTGGTAACTCTGGACCTCAAGGAGGCATACCTGCATGTCCCAATCAGACAAAGTTGCAGAAGATACCTCAGATTTCTTGCAGGCTCAGAGCATTATCAATTCTCAGCATTGCCCTTTGGCTTATCCACTGCGCCCAGAGTGTTCACGAAATGCCTGGCATCAGTAATTGCACATTGCAGACTTCAGGGGATACAAATATACCCTTACCTGGACGACTGCCTTATACAAGCGGACAGCCAACAAGCCTTGTTAAAAAACTTGGACTATGTCATTCATCTACTGCAGGCCTTGGGATACACAGTCAATATTCAGAAATCAAGTCTTGTACCATCCCAACAAATACCTTTCCTGGGTGCCACAC
The DNA here is from genome assembly GCF_019279795.1 of Protopterus annectens. NCBI lineage: Eukaryota > Metazoa > Chordata > Ceratodontiformes > Protopteridae > Protopterus > Protopterus annectens. Next base: position 1,968,194,285 of record NC_056726.1, read on the forward strand.
TGGACACAAACACCCAGATGGCGTTTCTGACAAAAGAAAACAAAAACAATTACCAGAATACTTCAGAAAATTGGCACACACCCAGATGACTGCAAGGAAAATCCTGCAGGCCCTGGGTTTCATGGCATCTTGCATTCTTCTGATTCCACACGCAAGGCTGCATATGAGAAAATTACAATGGTATCTAAAAAGTCTATGGTCACAACACAGCCACAACCTGGAAGCATTGATCCCACTCATTCCATGCCTTCAAAAGGAATTTCTGTGGTGGGCTCAAGCAAGCCAGATAAACAAAGGTCTGCCTTTCAGCAAGCCTCATACAAGTCAAACCATAACAACAGATGCCTCAGACCATGGATGGGGGGCGCACATGGAGGGCAGATGCATTCAAGGACAATGGACACAAAAAGAAAAGCACCTGCACATCAACCAAAAAGAAATGCTGGCAGTGATACATGCAATCAAGGCCTTCGAAAAGTTCATTCATCAGGGCCATCTACTAATAAACACAGACAATACCACAGTTATGTGGTACATAAACAAGCAAGGAGGTACCCATTCCTACCCTCTTTGCAGACTGGCAATGAATCTCTGGGATATTTCCCTACAATTGAAAATAGAGGTACAATCCCAGTTTGTACCAGGGAAGGACAATGTTCTGGCGGACAGCCTAAGCAGAAACATCATGGATCCACACGAATGGATGTTGCATCCAGACATTTTCTTACAAATAACTCAAACATGGAGAAGGCCGGACATAGATCTTTTTGCCTCCCACCTCAATCACCATCTGAAAAAGTTTTGCACAAGGACATACCATCCTCAAGCATGGAAGGTGGACGCTCTCTCCTTCAGTTGGAACTCTCTAACACTATATGCCTTCCCACCTCTTCCTTTGATGACCAAGGTGTTACTAAAGATCAAGACAGAGCAACCGAAAGTCATACTGATAGCTCCAGACTGGCCAAGACAACACTGGTACCCACTGCTGCGGAGCTTGACACACACCAATCTGTGGCTCCTTTCTCAATGGCCACTACTTCTGACACAGCACAATTACAGGACACTACACCCCAGCTTGAAAACATTGAAGCTGGCAGCTTGGAAGATTCCATAACTATTCCTCAGGATACACTTTCCAAAAGGGTAAAAGATATCATCCTGGAGGCGCGCAGACCTTCCACTAGAAAAACATACTCAGCAAAATGGAAGAGATTTCTTATCTGGAACAGCAAAAAGGGTCAAGACCCATCAGTGATGAGCATTCCTCAGATCCTAGAATATTTGGCTGAAATGCTCCACAATGGCCTTTCATATTCTTCCATAAAAATACATGCTTCAGCAATATCTGCCAAATATAACACTGATCCGCCTGTATTTTCCCACCCATTGCTAAGACAGTTTCTAAGAGGTACAAAGAACATCAACCCTCCAAGGAAACCACCACTGCCTGCATGGGACCTCAACTTCATGCTGGAAAAATGAACTCTTCCCCCCTTTGAAACAGCAGCATCTTCAGAGTTGCAATTTCTGTCTTGGAAGACAGCTTTCCTTCTGGCAGTAACCTCAGCAAGAAGAGTCTCTGAGCTACAGGCCCTTATGGCAATACAACCATTTCTCATTTTTCATCAGGACAGAGTTTCTTTGAGAACCAATCCATCATTCATGCTAAAGGTGGTATCCAGGGTGTCCCTGAATCAAGCTATTCACCTGCCTACCTTCTTTCCAAATCCTCAAAATAAAGGAGAGAGACTTCTGCACACCTTGGACATACACAGACAGTTGCGCTACTACTTGGACAGAACAAAGTCTTTCAGAAAATCTGACCAGCTTTTTGTAGCTTACGCTGCTAGATTGCAGGGAAAAGCAATTTCCAAACAGACAATTTCTAAATGGATTGGAAATTGCATTCGATTCTGCTACTCTTTTCATGGAAAAACTGTGCCAGCTGACATCAGGCCACATTCCACCAGAGTTACAGCCACCTCCACAGCCTTTTTAAGAGGGGTGGCAACAAAGGACATTTTAGAAGCTGCTACATGGAGCTCCGTGCATACATTTTCCAAACATTACAACCTGCCTTTATATTCCAGATCCAGAGCAGGGTTTGCTTCTGCAGTCCTGCAGGGCATTTTAGCTACACCATCTTTGTCTTAGGGCCTACCACCCCCAGGTTGGCTATGGTATTCAACCCATATGTCAAGACTGCAGTTGCATCCTTGAAGGACATAGTACAGTTTTGTACCTACCGTAAATGTAGATGTCCGATAGGTATGCAACTGCAGTCAGGTTTTCCCTCCCACCTACCCCTCTGTGGTACTCTTTTGGGTTTCTACCCCTCATTTTAGCTACCTGGGGTAATCTTTTATGGTGTATTTGTTTTTATGTTGTTGTACTTGTCTGGAATTTTTTCTCTATTTACAAAATTTAGCCTTCCTTAGAGGGCACCTGGCATCTGGGGCAAGAAACACTGAAGAAGATGGTGTCGGCTGATGCTTTTATACCCCAGGTGCTCTGACGTCGGGTAAAGGGCGACATCAGCCGACGCCGGACCCAGACTTTGGAATCCGGCCGACCGAAGGGCTGCCTGAGGCAGGACAACCCATATGTCAGGACTGCAGTTGCATACCTATCGGACATCTACATTTATGGTAGGTACAAAACTGTACTTTCTGGGTCATGGAGGGGGATCTGTAGCAGGACACAATTTGCATTGCACATTTGCCCGACGTTAGTTGCACATGGATGATCTCAGAGGTATCATGCTGCACCGCTAACCTGGAGATGTAGGTATCCTTGATGGATACGGATACAGCCCCTCCTTTTGTGTTTCGGTCTGTGTTCTGTGGCCGAAACGTGTGGTATGAGTTGTAGGCCGGTAGTGCTGGGGTGCCCTCTGAAGCCTTGAACCAGGTTTCAGTTACTGCACAGATGTCGACGTTCTCCATACTGAGGATGCTTTGAGCGTGTGCATTTTGAGATTCAAACTCCTGGCGTTGAGTAGCATAACCCTCAGTTTTTTGTTAATTGTGCTGTTTATGGAGGTAGGCTTGACTTTTGAGCCTTGCTAAAAAAGGCACTATGGGGGCAGCAAGAGCCTTGGCCAGTATTCGAAAGGCTAAGGGTGACATGTGCAAGCCGTCTCTTGCGAAGCAACATGGCTTGTCGAGCATGTCGTCCCAGGCTGACATACACTGGATCGCCTTTGAATGACACCAGAAGCTTAGCCAATAGTTGAAATTTTTTCTTTATACTGCAGTATCATTCTTGGTGAGGGCAGGTTGCTACTCAGGGTCAGGGTCATACCAGCTTGGGCTGCATGATCAGAGAGCTCTTCCTTGTCTCTTTTCATGTAGTCCAGGGAGGTACGTCTCAGGTCATTCACACCAACATGAACAATGACAGAGTCATATTTGTACTTGTTCTGGAGTGACCTGAGTGCTTGTGTTATGTGGCGGATTCTGGCTCCCGACAGGCAGCTAACAGTAACTTTCTGCTTGTCCAGCCTAATGAGTGGGACGTCAGTGTGCCTGACTATAGAGTCACCTATTACTAGTGTGTTAGGTATGTTATTTCGCCTTAAGGCTGTGATTATGTGGCACACTGATTTTGTGTTTTATGTGTTGTCTGGTTTGTGACGGGAAGTGGAGGTTGTTTGGGTGTCTGCTTTGGAGATCTCTGAAGCAGGTTTTTATTTAGAGCCTCCGAGTATGATTTTGTGTATTTATGTGCATTTTTTACCAGTTCTGTTTTAGTAGGTCTGTGTGTGGCTGGAGGTGTGGTGCAAGTGTTAACCTTTTCCTCTTGACTGTCTGTTCCAGTCTTGGGTGGAGACAGCTTAGCTTCCAGTTTGGCTGTATAATTGCATCTCTCACATATGTTAGTGTTTTGTGGTAGGAGGTGAGGGTTGTCTGTGTACATGAGGCAGTTGTAACATTGCCTCAGGATACCCAGATTCACCAGCTGGACTGGAGAGTGCACCTGAAGTTGTCCTTTGGTCATGCCTGAATAGTAGGGTGAGCTGCTTAGTCACTTAGTTGGTGAGGGGTGAATAAAGAGCCTTGCCCTGCTGGGCAATCACTGTCTGGTTATATTAGTGCTTGCTATTAGGTCTGAGCAAGTGCTGGGCTGTACGATGCTTTTTGAGTGCTTAGGTTGAGAGACTAGTTTCAAGGGAAAAACTGAGGAGGAGACTTAGTGGAGCCGGGAATAATTTAACTGTAGCTAACCGGCACTGCCATGCGCAAAACCGTGCAAATAGTAGGGAAATGAAAGAGATAGAAATTAATCCAAAATGGCCAAAAAACTACTAACTTCTGGGCTGGAACCACTCCTCCAGGGACAGATAGGTTGCTCAAAGCTCCCCTCTCTCACAGGTGAACAGAGAAACTTCCTTCTATTCAAGTAAGGTATGGGCAACTCAGAAACTAGTATCACAGCTCTGATTTCAGCACTAGCCTGAAAACTGGACTATACTAGCATAGAAAGGTGGGAAACAAGGAATTTTTTTTGTTTTTGTTTTTTGAAAAGATAAGGCAAAAACAGTAAAAATACACTTAAAACAGCTTTACATGACTACAAACAATCAGAAAAGGCTATCACACTTTAGTGTGTAGCCTACAACAGTTAAACAAATTATTTAAACAAAAAAATAACTTTTTAAAAGTGCAGGCAGTCAAATAAGTACAATATGTGAAAAAAACAAGCTTTTAAATCAAAATAAATGCTGGAAAATCTGCGTTTAGGCAGAAAACAGATAAGTACAGCAAGAAAGTACAGAAAACTGATACATAATCACTCCAAAGTCTCTCTTCTAAGCTAGAAGGTTTGTATCAGTTTAAGGCTAGTGCTACCCAGTAGGTTAGTTACTGGAAAGATGGGAAACAAGCGCAGATGTGGTCTTTCAAACCAGAAAGTTGAAAGGTATGGACAAACTGTCCAAATGGTCAGTAAACTACAATTTCTGGGCCAAGAACCTCTCGTGGTAGACAGACTACCGCTAGAAGGCTTTTTTCCAACACAGAAAGGCTTGCGGGGCTCAGAAGCTTACCAACAGTCCTGGATACAGCAACTCTGTATCTGGACTAGGCTAGTTACAGGAAAGGTTGGAAACAAGCACAAGTGCGGCTTTTAAACCAGAACGTTGAAAGAGATGGAAAAAAAAACTGCCCAAACGGCCAATAGCTACAATTTCTGGGCCAGGAACCACTCCTCTTCTGGTAGATAGGCTACCTAATGCTTACCTCTCCCACTGATAAGCTAGAAGACTTCCCTCCAAAACAGAAAGGCTTGGGAAGCTCAGAAGCTTACAAAGAGTCCTGGATACAGCAAATCTGTACCTGGACAAGACTAGTTATGGGAAGGGTGGGGAACAAGTACAAACATAGGCTTTTAAGCCAGCAAGTTGAAAGAAATTGAAAACTGCCCAAACAGCCAAATAAACTACAATTTCTGAGCCAAAACTCACTCTTCCCATGGAGGATAGGCTACCTAGTGCTTACCACTCCCACTGATAAGCTAGAAGGCAACATCAAAGAGTCCTGGATACAGCAAATTTGTACCTGGACTAGACTAGTAACAGGAAAGGCAGGAAACAAGTGCAAACACAGACTTTTAAATCAGAAGGTTGAAAGAGATGGAAAAGCTTCCCAAACGGCCAATAAACTATAATTTCTGGGCCAGAAACCACTCCTCCTGTGGTAGATAGGTTACCTAGTGCTTACCACTCCCACTGATAAGCTAGAAGGCTTCTCTCCAACACAGAAGGGCTTGGGGGGGGGGGGGGCTCAGAAGCTTACCAACAGTCCTGGATACAACAAATCTGTACCTGGACTACACTTGTTATAGGAAAGGTAGGGATGAAACGCAAAATGAGCTTTTAACCAGTAAGTAAAAAGAGATGGAAAAACTGCCCAAACAGCCAATGAACTACAATTTCAAGGTCTAAACCTGCTCTTCCCGTGGTAGATAGGCTACCTAGTGCTTACCACTCCCACTGATAAGCTAGAAGGCTTCCCTCCATCACAGAACGGCTTGGGGGGCTCAGAAGCTTACCAACAGTTCTGGATACAGCAAGTTTGTATCTGGACTTGACTAGTTACAGGAAAGGCAGGAAACAAGCTTAGAATTTTTTTTTGTTACAGAAATGCACCTAAAACAGCAGTAAATGCAATTAAAATTGTAGTGCAGGCCAGCACACCCGAGTGTGTGGCAACACTGCGGCAAATACAGTTCAAATAAATGAAATTAAATTAACAAATGACTAAAAAACAAGTGCAGAAGGCAGTAAATTAGAAGGCTACTAACAAGCAGTAATAAGTGCAAAGTAAGAGCGACTGAACAGATAACAGCACACAGAAGAACAACTAAGACAGTTACAGTAAGAGCAGCTGAATAAAATATATACATATATATATTTTTTTTTGAGGGAGGGAACAGAGCAGGATTAAGAGGCTACAGGGGTTGTCATTCCCAAATGCTGTTTTTGTACACAGTAGGAGTGCCTGAAATTAGAGTATGATCTCACTGCACTCATTTGAGTGAGCAAATGAGATGGGCCCAGAAGGAGTATCCAAATACAAATCTACAAGAGGAGCGGACAATTTCAAAGCCACCAACATTAACACCAAAACTAGAACAGGGAGGGTGGATGAGGAACTAACTGTAAAGAGACAGCCACAACTTCAGTTGAGTTAATATTCAGTGAAAAACACAAATAAATAAATACAGTGCTATATGCAAAAGAGCAGATAAAAGTGTACTTAAATTCACTTATATGTCCAGCTGATTTCAGGTCGATGTTAGCCAGCCAAAGCTTTGATATTAAGCAGAGATAACTCAAAATGTACCACTTATATAAGGCAAGACAGAATGTCAATGATGAGCTGAAACTACCGCCCACTGCTACCAATGGCTACACAGAAATTCTAAAAAGTACTCTGTAGAGAGACAGCCACAACTTCAGTTGAGTTAATATTCAGTGAAAACCACAAATAAATACAGTACTATATGCAAAAGAGCAGATAAAAGTGTACTTAAATTCCCTTATACATCTGATTTCAGGTAGATGTTAGCTGGCCAAAGCTCTGATATTCATAAGGATTTCTTGTGTAACCCTCTTTCTGGATTGTAAAGTCTTATTGAAAAACAAAAATGAAAAAGAGGAGCTTGGTGATTGACGGATCACCAAGTTCTTCCGACAGCTTTCCGAATTTGATCATTAAATCTTTTCTGTGTATGTAGTCCATACATTATGTGCTATTCTTTAATTTAACACTGTAAACAAAGAAATGTGTGACCTATCTGGTCAAAACGTATTGTGGTAATATAATTCCACATACCCTCACAAACTTAAAAAGAAAAAATACTGCCTTTCAGACATAAAACAATCTTTGATGGGTTGCTATTTTAAAATTAATATATTGTGTTTTTCCATTACTGGTAGAGTTTTCTGCTGTGATGTGTACAGTTTCACTGTATAGACTGTTACCAATATTTTATTAATTATTTTACTCTTAGAATCCTTGCACTCACGGCTTTCATTAATTTCTAGCATAATTTATGTTATAAGGCTATTGGCGCATGAACATAACTTGTTTTTGCAATATGAATTGTTGTAGCAGGCAATATTGGCTGGAAGATGAGACTCTTTTAAACTAACTTTGATTGTTTTTTTCAACTTTGACAAAAGAGGGCTTAATTTATTTTTTTCCAGAAAGTCTGCCATTACAGTTGTTCTGAGGATGCTGAGTCCATGTGCTATATTTAGCATTCAAAGCAATGTCCTAAATGCTGCTAACTGCCTTAATTGCTTTTATTTCAATTGCTGGGCATGAACATACTGTTCTTGGCAGTGGATTTACTTTAGTGCCTGATACCACACTGAATTCATTAACAGAAACATATTTAGTCCCATTTCCCAAAAGGAAAACAAATAAGGCAGTGCTTTGCCGCAGTCAGATAAGTTCCTGACAGTACCGTCTGCTTGCCTGTGCTTGTTTGTGCCAGTATTTTGTTCTGCACAGCTATTTGCTATGTAGCATGGTAGTACAGAATTATTTAATGTGTGTGTGTGTGTGTGTGTGTGTGTGTGTGTGTAAAAACACACCTCTATACTAATATATTGATAAATAGATTTTATATATGTGTATCCCCATGTGTTTGTATATGTATTCATATAAATATTTATATAAAATATAAAACTGCAACAGGCTAGCCATCCAACGGTGTGAACATTGGCTGTAGTTGATGGTCGTTGTTGATGTGACACCTATGGGCAGAAATGAGGAGAAGATGGTTATGGGTGCATATGTTTGTTTTTGTGTGTGTGTGTGTGTGTGTGTGTGTGTGTGTGCACACGTACATTCCTTAACACTCCTATCACACAAATTTGATACACATACTTAACGTTATCTTTTTCCTTGTGGTGTTTAACATGCGTAAGAGGAACAATACTTCATATGGCATTCTTCAGTCTAGGATATTGTCACTTCACAGCTGTGCAATGATGTTCATCGTGCATACAGCTGCAGTCATAACAGATGGGTTATCCTGCCGTCAGGCGGGTCCTCGGTCGGACGAATTCCAAAGTCTAGGTCCGGTGTCGGTTGTCGTCGCTTCTTCCCTGACGTCAGTGTGGCAGGGGTATAAAAGAGGCAGCCGACACCATTTTCTTTAGTTTTTCTTGCCGTGTGGTGCCCGAAGCAGAAGCAGTTCGCAAGTGCCGGTCGGCCAGCTCCTGAGATTTACGAAAGTATTTCAGCCGAAGTCTTCTTGAAAGCTAAATACCCCATTGGGGAAACTTTTCTTGCCTCAGACCGATGTCAGACAAAGTTAATAATTGCATTTCATGTGGGAAGCAAATACCGCATAAGGATTTCCACTCTTTCTGTATACCTTGCTTAGGCCCAGGCCACGACGTCTTGGCCTGCCGTTTTTGTGCTAGATTCAATAAGCGCACTATTAAGCGTCGGGCGGAGTTCGCCCTTCACTTTTTTGGCAAAAAATTTAATTATATTATGTCGTCGGATACTCCGACTCCAGTTTTGAGCAAAAAATGCAAAGATAAGGACCGACATACGAGGTCCGCACCACCTACTGAAACCACGCTAAGGCCGACTACCGGTTCTCCGGTACTCAGTGAGGCACCTACGCAGCCCCTGAGTACCGATGACAATGCATTACCGGTGTCTTCAGTACCCGAGGTCGCAGGCTCCTCGGCCCCCATTCCTACTACAGATCCCGATGCCACTCCTGGCGGGGAAACTCAGAATTTAGACAGGCCTGCCATTTCTCAAGGGGTCTTCAGGCCTTCCTCCTTCTCCATTAAAGCCTTCACTAAATCTAATGCAGCCACGAAAACCAAATAACAGGTTCCTCAGACCCCCTCTCAAGGCACCATGCCTAAAAAACAGATGCTTAAAATGGCTGAGGATTTGATTACTCTTATCAGGGGTTCTCAACCCCCCTCTGACAAAAGGCCCAGATTAGAGGAAGACTACCCTTCCTCAGATCAAGCTTCTATTACCTCAGAACTATCTGAGGACCAGGATTATGCCTATTCTCCATTCGAAGACTCTGATGCAGAGGAGTCTATTCCCTCGGTCTCCCCTCCGAGGACTTCTTTTTTGGGGAAACCCTACATACATTGAGGGAACACTTTCACTGGGAAGGCCAAGATTACTCAGATTCCAAGAAAAGGTTCAGGGAATTTCTTCTGCTCCCCCAGCATAGGCCTCTGGCTATCCCTCCTGTTTTAGATATATTGGATGATGTGTACACAGAAGCCAGCCTTAATCCTGATTCTTTGCCTCCAGCTCCTGTTAAATCAGACAGGTATTACCGGGTTCCTGATTCTCACCAGTTCCTATATAAAAGCCATACTGCTGACCCAGAAACAATTTCACAGGGTCCCAAGGGAATTAAGGCCTCTACTTCTAAAAATCCATTACCTTCAGAGAGAGATTCCAGAGCTTTAGAAAGGTGGGGGAAAAAGGTGTACACCGCGCCACTTTAACCATGAGGGCATTAAACTGTCAGTTCCATATGTTAAAGTATCAACAGTTTTGATATCTCAGCTGAAAAGCAAGATGACACAACCAGAACAACCAGATTTAAAAGAGTTGCAGGATTTGTTGCATGGTGCAGAGCAAGTGGGTAAACATACCTTGCAGTGTGGTTTTGATGCTTTAGAGGCCTCATGTAGAGCTGCTGTTACGGGGTCTGTTATACGTAGGCATGCTTGGCTCAAAGAGCAAACCTTACCAGATCATGTCAAAGCTAAATTACTAGATGCACCTCTTCAAAAAGATGTATTGTTTGGTGTTAAAGCTGAGGAGGTGCTAAAGAAAATGGAGGAAAAGCGAAATCAATGCAAACAGTGAAAGATTTCCTGCAGGTACAGCCTCCACGTTTCAGCAGAAACTGGCCTTCAAAAAGTTGGTCCTTTCCAGCCACGGACAGACCTCAAAGGGGCAGATACAGGCACCCAAGGGGCAGAGGGCAACCTCAAGGATATTACAGAGCCAGACAGTGGCAAGCACCAACCCCAAGAGGTGGAGAAGATAGATCATAGTCTTTTAGAAAACAGACGCAATGACTTCCCCCTACACCTGCCAAGCAAAGCTTTAATGGCAGCACCTTTGGGCGGAAAACTGACATTATTCTCAAAAAATTGGCATATTGTTACAAAAGACAAATGGATTCTGGACATTATAGATAGAGGCTACAGGTTCCACTTTCACACCCTTACAAAAATGAGAAGCATGCCAAACCTGCCACAAAATCAAAGGGCAGAGGCACAAAAACAAGTTTCAGCTCTCATGGACATGAAAGCAATTCAAGAGGTACCTGCAAAAGAACAAGGTCAAGGGTTTTATTCCAGATTATTCCTGGTACCGAGGAAAGACAAAGATTGGAGACCTATCTTAGACCTATCCATCCTAAACACATATCTACATGTGCCAAAATTCAAGATGCTCACATTTCAGCAGCTTCTTCCCATGCTGGGCAAGGAGTCTTGGCTGGTAACATTGGACCTCAAGGAGGCATACCTGCATGTCCCTATCAGACAAGATTGCAGAAGATAACTCAGATTTCTTGCAGGTTCAACCCATTACCAATTCTCTGCATTGCCCTTTGGCTTATCTACTGCGCCCAGAGTGTTTACGAAATGCCTGGCATCAGTAATCGCCTTCTGCAGACTACAAGGGATACAAATCTACCCATATCTGGACGACTGCCTGAACCAAGCGGACAGCAAGGACATACTACTGCAGCACCTGGCGTTTGTAATAAAACTGTTGAACTTCCTGGGATACACAATCAACAAAAAAAAATCAAAACTAATACCCCCTCAACAAATAATTTTCCTGGGTGCCAGCTTGGATCCAACCACCCAGATGGCCTACCTCACACCAGACAAGCAAGGGCAACTGTCTCAATACTTCAAAAAAATGGCAACTTACACCAGGCTAACTGCAAGGAAAATCCTGCAGGCTCTGGGATTCATGGCATCTTGCATCCTACTAATCCCATGTTCAAAGCTGCATATGAGGAAACTTCAATGGTACCTGAAAAACTTATGGTCTCAACACAGCCACAGCTTGAAAACAATTATCCCACTCATTCCATGCCTTCAAAAGGAATTTTTGTGGTGGACTCAAGCTTGCCAAAGAAACACAGGTCTTCCTTTCTGTGTACCTCAAGCAACTCAAATCATCACAACAGATGCCTCAGACTACGCCTGGGGAGCACACATGACAGATCAGTGCATTCAGGGAAAATGGACCCGAAAAGAGAAGCACCTTCACATCAACCAAAAGGAAATGCTAGCCGTGCAAAAGGCTATTATGACCTTCAAAGACCCACTGCATCCAGGCCAGCTATTGATAAGGACAGACAACACCACAGTGATGTGGTACATAAACAAACAGGGGGGAACTCATTCATACCCCCTGTGCAGGCAAGACATGACCCTATGGAACACAGCACTGGAATTGCAAATTCAACTGCAGGCACAATTCCTGCCAGGGAAGGAAAACACACTGGCAGACAACCTAAGCAGAAATATGACAGATCCACATGAATGGAAGTTGCATCCTCAACTTTTCACAAAGATAACTCAGGCATGGGGACAGCCAGACATAGATCTCTTTGCTACCCACAGAAATTGCCAGTTGAAAAAATTTTGTTCAAGGACCTATCATCCACAGGCCTGAAAAGTGGACGCACTTTCCTTCAATTGGGCAACATTGACAGTCTATGCCTTCCCGCCTCTTCCTCTGCTGCCCAAAGTTCTATTAAAAGCCAGAGCAGAGAGGCCGAAAATAATTCTCATCGCTCCAGACTGGCCAAGACAACACTGGTATCCGCTCCTGAGGAGCCTGACACATTCCCCACTATGGATCCTACCTCTAGTCCCTCTTCTGTTGTCCCAGCACAACTACAAAACCTTTCACAGCCATCTCAAAACTCTAAATCTAGCTGCATGGAGAATTCCTTGATTTCCCAATAGTTTCTCCTCTCCAAGGAGGTGCAGGATGTCATCTTGGAGGCCAGAAGACCTTCTACTAGAAAGGCTTACTCCGCCAAATGGAAATGATTTTGTGCCTGGAATCAAGAAAAGGGACAGAATCCTTGGGTAATAAATATACCTCAAATTTTACAGTACCTAGCTGAGACGTTAAACAATGGACTTTCCTTCTCCTCCATTAAGATCCACGCTCCAGCCATTTCTGCACAATACAACACAGATCCTCCATTATTCTCTCACCCTCTCTTAAGGCAGTTCCTCAGAGGGGCAAAGAATTTAAAACCCCCAAGGAAACCACCAGTCCCTGCTTGGGACCTCAACTACGTATTGGAAAAGCTGACCCTTCCTCCCTTCAAGCCAGCTTCTTCAACAGAGTTACAGTACTTGTCATGGAAAACAGCCTTTCTTCTGGCTATCACCTCAGCACGCAGGGTTTTGGAGCTACAGGCCCTCATGGCTGTGCAACCATTCATCATTTTCCATCAGGACAGAGTTTCCTTACGAACCAATCCTACCTTTATGCCAACGGTAGTATCCAGTGTAGCTTTGAATCAGACTATCCACTTACCTACCTTTTATTCTAATCCACAAAACAAAGGGGAAAGACTACTACATTCCTTGGACATTCACAGACAACTTTGTTACTACTTGGACAGAACAAAGCCATTCAGGAAATCTGAGCAACTCTTTGTGTCCTATGCTGTAGGTGCTCAGGGAAAGGCTATTTCCAAACAGACAATTTCAAAATGGATAGCCCACTGCATACGTTTTTGTTACTCATTTCATGGAAAAACTGTGCCTGCATGCATCAGATCCCACTCCACCAGAGCCACAGCTACCTCTGCAGCCTTCCTCAGGGGGGTCCCTACCAAGGACATTTTGGAAGCAGCCACCTGGAGTTCAGTGCACACTTTCTCCAAGCACTATCCACCTCCCACTATTCTCAAAATCTAGAGCGGGCTTCCTAGCCCCTCCTACTTCCACTTAGTGCCTACCACCCTTACTTAGCTTTGGGATTCTGCCCATCTGTTATGACTGCAGCTGTATGCACGATGAACATAGTACAGTTTTGTACCTACCATAAATGTAGATGTTCGAGTGCTCAGTCCAGGTTTCCCTCCCTCCATCCCCTCTTAGGACAGGCCTTATGACAAACACTTTTCATATAACCTTTTTGGGGTATTCTTTTATGGTGTATTTGCTTGCAACTACTGTTTTTGATTTATCAACATTGCATCTTTGCATAACATTATGTTTGCCTTCCTTCTGGGGGCACCTGACATCTGGGGCAAGAAAAACTGAAGAAAATGGCGTCGGCTGCCTCTTTTCTACCCCTGCCGCACTAACGTCAGGGAAGAAGCGATGACAACCGACGCCGGACCTAGACTTTGGAATTTGGCCGACCGAGGACCCGCCTGACGGCAGGATAACCCATCTGTTATGACTGCAGCTGTATGAGCACTCGAACATCTACATTTATGGTAGGTACAAAACTGTACTATGTCAGCTTTGCCATGTGCCTCACATAACCCTCATTTCCATGATAATTTTTTTCTATGACTTTTCATATGAGACTAGTGCGACTTATGAATCTGTACTTTCCAGGGTCTATAGATGTCCCACCTTTGTGCAGAGGGCTGACTGTTGTTCGCATTTGCAAGGCATGGAGCCTGTTTGGAGGCTACAGTTAAATAGCAATTGCAGAGGTCCTGGTAGGTAATATTATATGCTATTTAGAAGTTATCCTGGGATATTGTCTTGGCCCATTAAGGACCTGTTCCCTAGTGATAGCAGGGGAAGTTATATTTGATGGTATTTCCTGAGGGAAGGTTGAGGGAGGGAGAGAGGGGTAAAGTTAGAACTTAATTTATTGGCCAGTAGGTTTGCTATGTCTTGTTTCCATTAACAATGAGCTCTGCATGCAATTGTTTATTGCCTTTAAGGTTGCAGACATAGCTAAAGAGTGCTTTGTGGTTGTCCTTGGCCTGGGAGGCCAAATTGTCAGCTTTGGCTTTGGTAGACGTTATTTGTCCTCTGAGTTGTTTGTTTAATTTGATCCTGATGGGTGCTGCACCTCTAATTTTTGCAGTGATTTTCTTCCTTCTGTTATACAATCTATTGATATTGTGATTTCACCAGGGTCGCTTTTTTCTTGAGTTATTTCTATACTTCTTCCTGGTGGGTACAGCTGGCTCTTTGCAGTAATTAACATGTTTGTATAGAGTTTTTGTGAATAGTTTCATGTAGGCAGCAGTGTTCCAGTGTTCTCACGGATTATGGGGGCTTGAAAATTTTCCAGGTTATCACTTAATAATAGGAGGTTAGTCTTAGTGTAGTTCCTGAATATTACAGAGATAGCTAGGGTTCCAGGTTTAATTTTTACTTCAGATGAGACCATTTTTGTGGTCTGATTTTACCAGAGAAGATATTACACTAGGTTAGTGTATTGACAATCTGTTCCAGGGAGTTTGTGTTTACAAAACTCAGGAATCTCTGTGCTTGTACATTTAGTGTCATATATAATTCACAGTTAATAGTGGGGTAATTCAAGTCGTCCATGAATATGGTATTGGGCTGGATAGTGAGTGTTTCCAATAAGTTTAAAAACATGTTATGAGTTTCCTGGTTCATAGAGGGGGGACCTATAGTTGTAAGGAAGTGGTATGAGATTTTGCCTGTGGTGATTTGAACATGGAGAATCTCAAGTGCATTGTCCTGTTTGACCAACCTTGAGGTATATTTATTTTTGATGTAAATTGAGATACCTGCACCTTTAGTCCCTGTCTGTGCAGTATAGATGTGTGGAAGACATTATAGCCTTGCACTGCAGGTATGCTCTCTGTGGCTCTATACCATGTCTCAGTGACTGCACAGATATCAGCATTCTTTAGGGTGTGGAGTGCTTTTTAAGGAATAAAGTTTTTTGTTTAGACTCCAAGCATTGAGAAGTAACACCTTTAGATTTTCTTGGCTTTGATTTGATATGTCAGAAATACTTTCCGTATGGCACTGTCCAAAAAAGGTACTATGGAGGAGGGTATTGTTTTACCTACTATTCGGAAACGTAGAGGGGAGAGGGACAGACCACCCCTAACAAAGCAGTGAGGTCTGTTGACCATCTCCTTCCATGCTGACAAATATTGCACCCCCCTTAGAACGACACCAGAAACTAAGACAGTTATTAAAGTCAGTCATCTTCTGTTCATATTGTGGCATCATCCTTGAAAAGGCGAAATTCTGCTCAATGCTAGGCTCATACCAGCCTGGGACACGTATTCCAAGAGCTCTATGATGTTTCTCATTGTATAGTCTAGGGAGGTACATCTCAGGTCATTTACACCCACATGGACTATCACTGAGTCATACTGGTACTTCTGGTCCAAAGACCTGAGTGCATGTGTAATGTGGCAGATCCTGACCCTTGATAAGCGGCTGACTGTGATTTTCTCCTTACTCAGCCTGGTGAGACGGGAATCAGTGTGTCTCACAATGGAGTCTCCAATGACCAGAATGATGGATTGTGTGGTGGCTTGCCTTATGGGCTTAGAAGTAGAAGCTCCATGTGATGTGCATGTATGTGTTGATGTGGGTGTTGTTTTGAAAGAGAGCATTTGGAGCTGCTGAGGGTATTTGTTATATGTACTTCATCTAGGAGGTCTTTGGGGTTTAGCAAGTTTACATTTAAGTGCCTCAGCATATGTGAGTCTATGTGTCTGCTTTGAACTGCCTGTGATGAGTGCAGTGTGTGTACTACTGACAACCTGATTGACATTAGGACTACTTTTATATGGGAACTTTGCCTCCAGTGACGTGTAAGTACATCTCTCACATACCATATCAGTTTGTTTGAGAATTAATTGGTTACCAGTAAACATGAGGCATTTTCTACATTGCCTTAGGATTCCCATATCCACCAAGCTGGTAACTGAGATAGTTCATATCCATGGCAACAGATCCTTTTTTATTGATTAGATGGCAGGAGTGAGAATATAAAGTAATATCAGGAGTATCTGATTTGCCACTGTGGGGGTAGTGCTTGTCACTGTAAACTAGTTGCCCTGTGTGCAATTAGGTATTGGTGAAATTTCAAGGGTGCCTTTATAGGAAAATGTCAAATCATGGTGTCTGCATCTGTAAAGGGCACTGCTATACACCCAAGGGGAAACTAATGAGTAGATCTTGATGATTTATGGACAAGGTATTTAGGGAGATAATTTGACGTTAGGTTAGACACCATAGGTTCATAGGTGGGTACTAGGCTATTGGCCGTAGGGCCTATAAAAGCCTAGCCAAAAAGGTACCCTGGCTTTTGCCACCCAAGAAAATTATTTTCCTGTGCCCCAGTCGAGCAGAGCCACCAAAGTGATCCCCGGGGTGTATTTTCTATTTCTCATCCAATCATCAAGATTTTTCTTGAAGAGTGCTAATAAGGAGCTCTGTTTGACATAGGTAGGTAGTCTGTTCCAGAGTATGGGAAGTCTCTAGGTCAGGAATCTATCCCTCCAGCATGTTCTGTTTATTGTGGTGACAAGGTTTAGGTCCCTACAGCATGTAGTTCGGAGGAATTGGGATTTCTTTAAGCGGAGCATGTCCAACAGCTCTGGGTTTGACATAGCTTTGTATGTTAGGCAGAGATCGCCTCTGAGTAGGCGATATGCGACGGATTAAAGCTGGAGTTTTTTGAGATGGTCTGCTAGGGTATCTGTTTGAGGCCAGTAATCCTCTTTGAGAGGTATTTTTGTGGCCTCTCCAGTTGTTGTAGATGTCTTGTGAAGTACATACCAAAAGGGGCACTGTACTCTATAATGGGTCTAATGAGTGATGAGTAGAGGGGAACAATGACCTCATTTTTGTGGATGAGAAACCTTTTGTGATGAGGTGTGCCACGTAGAAGGATTTCCTGACCACTGTGGCAATGTGATTATCAAAGGAGAGACTACTGTCCACCTGTGTCCCAAGGTCTCTTTCGGTGTTAAGTAGACTACCACCTATGTGGTAGTTCATGGGTACAGAGTTTTTACCAAAGGGGATGACAATGCACTTTTTGGCATTGAGCTTCAGACCATTGCTTTGACACCAAGCATCTGTCTCAGTGAGGCCCCTTTGTAGGATGTCCACATCGTTAGGAGTTTCGATTATGGCTCCCAGTTTCCAGTCATCTGCAAACTTCATTAGCCAAATACCTTCTGTGTTAGCCTGTACTTCAGAGAGTATATACCAAACAGGAGACGACCCAGGACTGAACCCTGTGGTACTCCACTTGTCACTGGTCTGTAGTCGGATTTGGTGTCTGCTGCTTTCACAGTGTGGGCTCTGTCCATGAGCCAGTTGGCAGCCCAGCTTATGACATAGGGATTTATACCTAGTTTAGTGAGTTTATCTATAATTCCAGAGTGGGGGATGGTATCGAAAGCCTTGGCAAGATCTAGATAGGCTGTGTGAACCACCTTACCCTCATCTATGGCTTTGGTGACTGCTTCATAGAAGTCTGTCAGGTTTAGGAGACATGATCTGCTTTTTACAAACCTGAACTGGGTGGGGTCCAGAGTTTGGAGATTACCAATGTCTTTGTTTGTGAGTTCCATGATGATATGTTCCATGGCCTTGCAGACCAGGCTCATCAGGCTAATGGGGCGGTAGTTCCTTGGGTCCGTCGTAGCTCCCCCTTTGTGGAGTGGGATAACCATCGTGGTGCACCATTCAGTGGGCACAAAGCCTGAGGTGATGCTATGATTGAACATGGTACTTAGGTGGGGTGCCAGTTCATTCTGTAGTTCATGTAGAACGCAGCCTGGGATATTGTCAGGTCCCATGGATGCTGTGTTCTTGGCTTTGGAGAGTGTGTTTTTTACCTGTGCAGCCATGATTACAGGAACTTTCTTCTGGTATAGAGATGGGCCCTCTAGGGGGTGAGAGGGGGGGTAAAGTTAGCACTGAACCTGTCTGCCAGGATGTTGGCAATATCAGTTGGTTCTGTATATTTAGTGCCATTGTGCTGTAACTCAGAGCAGATCTGAGTGTTGCCATTGAGATTCTTGACATAGCTATAGAATGTTTTGTGGCTGTCTTTAGAGTCAGTGGCAATTTTGTTTTCGTAATTAGGTTTGGGGGATTTTATGAGGGATCTCAGCTTCTTACTGAGGCTGACCAGGGAGCTCCTCCAGCAGTAAATCAAGCAGTCTTACTGAAATGAAAGAATTAGCTTTATCAAGAATGATTAAAAGAATAGATTCAACTGAATGGCTACTGCCTGGCTACTACTAGTGCTGGTCTCACCACAGCTTCATGCTGCTGGGATACAGTGCTTCTTTGCTCTTCTCTCACCAGAAGCAAAATAGTTGCATCAATTCCAAGATGAGAAACGGGTCACAGGCTCTTTGGTGATCAACAATCTTGTCCCAGATGAACACTTGTTGTAGTCTTTTCCTGGTAGAAGCCTTGAATAGCAACCACACCAATCAGGAAGGTCAAACACAGACACTAAATAACCACAGAAACCAAACCACAGGAACCAAGGTGGAAAAACAGCACTGCGACCAGAAGGAATTCAAACCTTTTATTTTAATAAAACAAAGGTTTAGCGCTTTCTTCCCTCAATGTTGGGACTTCATCAGAACACTGAACTACTGCCCTATCAGTCTGATGAGCCTGATCTGCAAGGCCATGGAATGTATTATCATGGAACTTATAAACAAAGACATTGACAACCTTCAAACTCTGGACCCCATGCAGTTTGGGTTTGTGAAGGGTCGAGCTTGTCTCCTGAACCTGATTGACTTCTTCGAATCAGTCCCCAGAGCCGTGGACAAGAGTAAGGTGGTCCACACAGCATAACTGGACCTCGCCAAGGCCTTCAACACCATCCCCCACTCCGGAATCATAGATAAACTTACTAAGCTGGGCATTAATCCCTACATCACTCAATGGGTGCCAACTGGCTTACTGACAGAACCCGCACTGTAAAAATAGCTGACTCCAAATCCAGCTCCAGACAAGTGACAAGTGGAGTACCTCAGGGTTCAGTCCTGGGACCACTCTTGTTTGGCATCTACTTCTCTAAAGTATAGGCCAACACTAAGGGACTCTGGCTAACAAAGTTTGCAGATGACTGCAAACTAGGAGCCATTATTGAATCCCCAAATGTTGTTGATGTTCTACAAAAGGGCCTTACAGAAACAGATGCTTGGTGCCAGAGCCATGGGCTCAAGCTCAATGCCAATTAATGTATAGTTATCCCCTGTGGGAAAAAACATGTATCCATGAATTACCACATTGGTGGCAGTACACTAAACACTGAAAGTGTGATAAGAGACTTAAGGACACAGGTGGACAGTGGTCTCACTTTTGATAACCACATCGCCACAACAGTCAGGAAATCCTTATGTGTGGCACACCTCATCACTAAGGGCTTTTCATCCAGAAAAAGAGGTCATTGTCCCATTGTACTCAACCCTCATTAGACCCATTATAGAATACAGCACCTCGTTTGGTATGTACCTCTCAAGACATCTGCAACAACTGGAAAGGCTGTAGAAATACCTCGCTAAAAGAATCACAGGCCTAAAGCAGATGCCCTATGCTGATCATCTAAAAAAAAACTCCACCTATACTCTGTTGCATATCGTCTACTCAGAGGCGATCTCTGCTTAACATATAAGGCCATGTCAAACCCAGAGCTGTTGGGCATGCTACACTTAAAGAAATCCCAATCCCTCCGAGGCACATGCTCCAGGGATCTAAACCTTGTCGTCACAATGAACAAAACATGCTGGAGGGATAGGTCCCTGACCCAGAGACTCCCCAGACTCTGGAATAGATTGCCCATACATGTCAAGCAGTGCACGCCTCTTTGGCCCGCTTCAAAAGGAACCTTGATGATTGGATAGGAGATAGGAAATTCACCCCGGGGATCACGTCAGTCGCCCTGCTAGATAGGGGTCTAGGGAAGTAAATACTGTGGGAAGAAATACCCAGGGAATTGTTATGGCTAGGCTTGTATAGGCCCTAGGGCCGTAGCCTAGTACCAACCTATGAACAAGTCCCCACATTGAGGGAAGAAAGCGCTAAACCTTGGTTTTATTGTAATAAAGGTTTGAATTCCTTCTGGTCGCAGTGCTGTTTTTCCACCTTGGTTCCAAACACAGACACTCACTGTCCAATCAGAAACAGTCAGGAATCAGTGTAGTCTGCTCCTTCTCTCAACAGGAGCAAAATATAAGCACAAATTCCAAGCTGGCATCTATGAAGTAGTTATTAGGCTATCCAGTGATCAGCAGTCTCCAGGAAATAATGTCCCCATGCTCTTTCTCTCACTAGGAGCAAAACAGAAGCACAAATCCTAAGATGACTACTGAGAGGCAGAATGTGGGGCCTCCAAAACTGGTAATCTTTGAGTAAATTTTTCAGATTTTTAAGGTAAGATGGAAAAACGGGTTAATATCCTAAGATTTGCAGTGTGCACTAAGCAGTTAGATTTGAAAGAGGGGTAAGTAAGCTTTAGCTATGTAAGCGGAGAGCCACTGATGTTAAAAGACCAAGACAGATTAGAAGGGGATGGACACTTTGTATTCTGTTTCTATGGAATACTGTTTGATGGACAATAAATTTCAATCGCTGAAAGGGAGTGATTTCACAAACCAATAACTATGTGCTTACTCACAGTAGCCGGTGAAAGAGGAGAGGGAAGGAAATATGTGGTCAAATTAACAAAAGGGGCAGGCAACTAGAAAGGCAGTTGAGTTTAAAAAGAACAACTGAGTGAGAGGGTGGTAGAAATTTCTGTGTGACTCACAAGAGACACAGCTCTGGTCTCTTTCCTAATTTAAATATACAGTTAAAAGCAGACTGCAGGTAAAACAGTATAAGGAAAATAAATCATGGTATGCAAAACAGAAGAAGGCAATGAAGCAATGCAAACTACCGGAAAGCAAAAACAACCTAACCTTTCCCTTACAGCGAGCTTTGACAAAGTCTGAGAGAGCTGTTCCACTCAATGGCTACATACTGTGCACTTTGCCACAGTATGCTGCCGTAAAATATAAGGCAATATACTATGGAAAAGTACAAAACATAAACCATCAGCCAAGTATCCAAGATTTATTCCAGTAAAATCTCTAGCACTTTGGCTCACAGTCTTCAAGGAGTAAAACAGTACATAAAAAACTGCACCATATATATATATATATATACACACACACATATATATATATATATATATATATATATATATATATATATATATTAAATCACACCATCATTACTCAGTTAACACTAATTAATTCATTTAAGAAAACTCCACCTTATTAAATAAGAAATTTCCAGTTGCATCCTGTATTCAGTCCATGGGAAATTAAAATTCAGTCCACGGGGAATTAAAGTGCCATACTTCAGTATAAAAATGTACTCTTTTTTTATTCCTGTGATTCAGATTTTGAAGAGAATTCATACTGTCCTTTGAATACCCAAGATGTATCATATAAAAGTACTTTTTTGCCTCCCTTTCACTATCAACTCTCTGCTATGTTAAATTATGCAGCTGAGTCTAGGTTTTACGAGTTCACAAGTAATATGCATGAGGTCCATTTTAATTTAACAAAATCAGAATGAAAACCTCTGTAGGGTTTGAGCAAGCAGAGAGAACTGGTATTTAAGGCAGCTGATAAGGGTAATAAATTGGTGTTAATGCACCATACACAGTATTTACGAATGTATTACAAGCATCTGACTGATACGAATGTATACAGAATGATAGATATTTCAGTGTATGAAAAAGCTTTGAAAAGTTTTAAAGAACTTTTAGTTAAAGGTTTTAGACCTGGTTATTTTTCAAAACTGGATGTTGAAAAAAGTTTAATTATGAAGATTTCACTATGGCATACTTTTATTGTCTCCCTAAAATTCATAAACACGTCAGATCCACCTAGTTGTCCAATAATTTTGGCATGTAATTATTTTTTTCCTAAAATAGTTTTTTTTATGAAGTTACCATCATATATAAGAGATACTTTTGATTTTTTTGGATAAGATAGCAGAAGTGCAATGGACCCAGGACATGTACTGGGTTACACTTGATGTAAAAAGTCTTTATACGAGTATCAAACTTAATTTTGGAATATAGGCTCTTTATTATTATTTGGGAGATAGCCCAGTATTGAATTATATTATTGAGTTAATATTTTTGTTTGATTAATAATTATTTTGAGTTTAATACACAATTATATCATCAGATGCAGGGTATGGCAATGGGGGCACCATTTGCCCTGTGTATGCTAATTTGTTTATGGGACTGGAGGAAAATTAATATATTTATGTAACTGATTTTTATAAAAACGTAGTGAGATATTACAGATAAATAGATAATGTAATATTTGTATGCAAAGGGGGACAAAAGTTGTCAGCTAACTTTATAGATGATAGTTAAATAGGTTTAACTTGGCATTTGACAGCTTAAAGTGGGACGAAAGGTACCATTCTTGGATGTCTTGCTTGATGATACTGTTAATGGTAAAATAAGAACTGTAGTGCATAGAAAATTGGAGAATGGCACCCCATATTTGCATGGGTCGAGCTGCCATCCACCACATAGTATAAAAACCTTGCCATATAGTGAACTTTTAAGGTTGTGTAGGTTGTGTAGTATGGAAGTGGATTTTTGGAAAGAACTACATATTACTGTGGGTATGTTTGCTAAGAGGGGGTATGAAGACATGATACTGAAGAGCTGTAGAATATTTTATAACAGAAAGGGTGGCAAGTGAGTTGGACATGCATTCACATAAGAACCGAATAGGAAGAGAGAATAGTCAAAGAAAACAGATATATTTTGTTACTACATATAACTTATTGAGTACACAAATAGTGGATTTATTAAGATTTTATTGGTGTTTTTTTTTTTTGGTGAACTTAAAGTATTTTCCTGATGTATTATGTAAAATTCCATGTATTTTTTATAAAAGACATAGTGGTGCATGGTAGGTATGCACCCCCCCCCCCGATAATGTACCTGATACCATCATGCCAGTAGGGACAATACCCTGTGGAACGTGTTCTAGTTGTAAATTTGTAGTGAACGGTTTTGGTAAAATCAATGGAGAGACGTTTGTACTGAGACATAAATATGGTTGTGATAGAAAAGGGATAATTTATGCATTAAAATGTCCCTGTAGCAAATTTTATATAGGAGAGAGCAAAAGAGCATTCAAAACAAGACTTCAAGAACACGTAAGAGATATTAAAAAGGGGCCGAGTTGAGAGCTGTGTTGCTATGCACTATAAAATGCATCATGGTAGTGAGGTTGGGGGGTTGCAAGGCATGGTGTTAGAACAAATACATGTTAGTCGATATAGTAATGTGAATATAAAAAATAGGCTTTTGTATAAAGAGTCAATTTTTATACTGAAGTATGGCACTTTAACTTCCCATGGAATGAATACATAGTGCAACTGGAAATTTCTTATTTAATAAGGTAGAGTTTTCTTAAATGACCTAATTAGTGTTAATTGAATAATGATGGTATATGTATCTATATATATATATATATATATATATATATATATATATATATATATATATATGTGTGTGTGTATATGTTATGTATATGTATATATACCTGGCCTGGTGGTTTGTGTTTTATTCTAATGTGCTTGCTGTTGTTGCTGAAACTATGGAAAGCTACATGATCCCGGGTCTGTATTATAAACCTGAAAGCTCTAAACAGGGAACACATGTACATCAACACATAAAGAGTAATGTACAATAACAGCGAAACACGTATTCAGCGAAAGTGAAAACACCAAACGTATTTGTTTAGGCAGAAGCGCGATCCTGGGGATAAGGAAATATATCCTTTTCCCCACTGTAATGCAATCTCAGAGTTGGTATATTTAAGTAGCGGGGGTGCAGGGGGCTTGTCCCCCCGCAAAAGTGTGTTATTTTACTTTTATTTAGTTAATTTCAGTATACCTGCATGGTGCTGTTGGTTAAACAAACACGTTCTGTGCTTTGAATTTCACTGAATACTTGTTTCACTGTTATTGTACTTCCCTGTTTATGTGTAGATGTACATGTGTTCACTGTTTAGAGCTTTTGGGTTTATAATATAGATCGCATGATCCCTAATTCAAAATATGTACAAATACAAGTATATCAGTCATGCCAGCCTCAGATACACACTGTATTAGTGCACAAGGTATCCAAAACAGTATCAGACTAATAACTGCCCATAGATATATACATAGAAACACCAACCACAACATGTGTGATGTTCTGTAATGTGCAGCAACTGCACATGAGCTAAATGTACATGCATTAGCAGTGCAGCCTCAGTACAGGGGTAGGTTATAATACAAGTCAGTCAAAGAGCACACAGGAAAGCAGGTGAATGTGCAACAGTGCCATTGGCATCATTTTGGCAGGTAAACAGGCAGCTGTTAACACATCTCATAACAAAGTGGACGACCTAAGTGACCTTTTTCGTACCTATATAATTAAGCATAAAGCCATAAACCCCCATCAGCCCATCCTCAGAACAATAAGATGTAAGAAGTACTTTAACCCTACCAAATTCCAAGAAGAACTTAAATCATGTAACTGGTCAGTCCTAAAACAATTACCTCTGGACAAAGCTGTGTTCTACTTTAATAACAAATTCTGTACAATCCTAGATTGTCATGCTCCCGCTCGCACCACTAGAATAAAAACAAAAGTTGCACCATGGCTTTCTAAAGATACCAAATCAAAAATCACCTTCAGAAACAAAGCATGGGTCCTATGGCATACCACAAAAACACCCATAGACCAAATTAGATATCGGCAGCTAAGAAATGAGACAAAAAAATCCATTTTACTAGATAAAAAAAACTACTACTGCCATCTACAATAGAAAAATCAAAGTAACCTTCAAATGTTCTGGGCGGGTATAAATAAATTAATGCACCCAGGTCAAACCACCAGCCCAACCCCCGCAGCCGCCATTGATAAACCACACGAGGATGTTGCAAACACGTTCAGCTGCATTTTCAGTGAGACCATCCAATCCCTAGCCAGTCAGTTACCTCCTAGTTGCTCCAGATGAAAGTCCTCTATTCCCATTACCCAACTCTCCTTTAGATTTCAACCAGTTACCACTTCATTTATTTAAGCCCTACTCAAAAAATTAAAACCTACTACCGTATCAGCTGATCTTCTCTCTACTGAGTATCTGCAAAAAGCTGCAGATGCCATAGCATACCCCATCTCCATTCTAATCAACCGAACCATAGCAGAAGCCACCATACCCTCCATCTGGAAAATATCCTATGTAATACAACTCCATAAAGGTGGTAGCGCCACTTAACTATCTAAATTCAGACCCATAGCTATATTGTCACCACTGGCCAAAATGATGGAAAAATTCATCCATAGACAGTTGCTACACCATCTTATCCAGAACAATCTATTGGCCAACTACCCATATGGTTTCAAGCCTCATCACAGCACCACCTCAACCCTCCTTGTCTTCTCTAACACCATAAACTGTAACCGTAACAATGACAAATTATCCTCAGCCCTCTTCTTGGATCTCTTCAAGGTGTTCGACATGGTCGATCACCAGCTACTAATCCATACCCTAAAAACAACTTACTTAGATAATCTAGCTCTCCAATGTTCCAATCTTATCTGAATGGTAGACAACAGGCATAGATGACAGAACAGACTATTTACCCTCATACCTAATACCCTGGGAGTCCCTTAGGGCTCATTACTGGGACCTCTTCTGTTTTCCATTTTTATTAATGACTTCTACAATGTCATCCCAGATGCAACATGCATTCAATATGCGGATGACTCCACTCTGATATGCTCGGCTACCTCTCAGTCAGATCTGCAGACATTATCCCAGAATACTTTTAACACAGTTGAAAATTGGCTATCTGATTGCCATCTGATCTTAAACCCTAATAAAACAAAGTTGCTCCTTTTCTCCCCCACTAGTAAGTCCAGTATTTTATCCTTCTCCATACAATCTAATAATGGCACCACAATCTCTCCAGACTCCTATATGAAACTCCTAAGTGTTACCATTGACAATAACTTTAAATTAGATGTGCATGTTAGTAAAACTGTTAAAACAATCAATAAAAAATTTGGGTCACTTTACAAGGTCAATCCTTTCCTAACCCCACCTGCAAGAATTGCCATTGCCCATTCTCATTTACTCTCGACTCTACTCTATGCTTCCCCTCTACTCACCAACCTAAGTAAAATGGAACTCAATAAACTATCTAGTTGCTATAATCACATTATCACATTTGCCACTGGTATGCCCTATAGGACACACCCGTGTAATAACCTAAAATATCTTGGGTGGTTGGAACTGCCTTGCCCAATTCAGTACAACCAGCTTATAGTGGCATGTAAAGTTCTTAACCAACCTGAAAACACACCTGCTCTCAAAAATATTATCTACCCCTATAGCAACCTCAGAACACTTCAATCTTCTAATAGACTGCTTGTCCAAACTATCAAAACCAACAATTCAGTTGGTGTCTCTCTGTTTGCCAACTCTGTGGCTAAAATTTGGAATACCCTTCCTGTAGACATTACTCTAGAACCCACCCTAAGTCAATTCAAGAAAAGTCTAAAACAGTATTTTAAGTCACACTGGCTATGTCCTTATTCCATGCCAGACTAGCACTCTCACTATTATTGTAATGTAATATCTTCATTGCTGCTCAACTGAATTGCAATTTCTAGGTCTTTTACCGTGTCAAACCTGATTTTTGTGAAATTGTATAACTTGCTTACTCTCCTACAGCCTTTTCACAGTGTTTAACATGTTTTATGTAATGTCTTTCTGGTTGTACCTTGGAGCTTTTTTCCCTGGGCCTCCACTGAAAATGGACATGTATCCAGTCAGACCATCCTGGTCAACAAATGTAAAATAAATAAATAAATAATATCTTAATGATGATTGGTCATGGGACTTTTAGACAGAATGAGTAAAAATGTGGTGTGTAAACCTAGGAACCAAGAAGTGGCAAATGTAGCATGACGGCAGAAGAAATCTTGAATGAGTTTGCTTCTGGTTGCTCAGATCTGTATTCTGTTCCACAAATGAGAGGACTACCAGATAAAGGGACATGGTTGTTGAAAGACCTTGGGCTTCTACAGCTATTTTCTGACCATTAGGAAACACTAGTTAGATTAATTTCCCACTGGAAGTTATGATGTTTTTAACATAGAAATTAGAGGGCAAAACAGTGGTTCTGATAGAGTCCCTGTAAATTTTGAACAATGCTTTATGATGCCTACCCCCATAGTTATGTAGCGTAACTTAAGTCATTTCCAGGAAGACTCACCAATGATGTTGCTTTGGCACCATGCCTGCCTCAAAAACAGTAAAAGCCTTCTGACAGAGAAAGTGGGAGTTTTACTATAGGTGTTTCCCTTAGATCTATTGTTTCTTTAATTAGTAAAGCAGGTTGCTGCCTGCCTTAACTCCACGACCACTCTTTCACAAACTGGACAAGAATGGGATATGAGACTATTCCTTATATATTAGACTACAAGAGGTTTTTTTCTTTTTCAAATAACTGAGCACTCAGCTTGTAATAAAAGTCACATGTTCTGACAGTTCTTCAGAGCATTTCAGTACGAGAAAGAATTTTCAGAACACAGTTAAGGAGTGGTACTTCTAGTACAGCTCAACAGTTGTATGTAGTGGCTTCACATAGGATTCATTTCTTGTAGGCTAAAGTGTTTAGTAACATCTTAAACGATGGAGACATCCATCTGTAGTGAAAGAATGATCAAATTTTCATTGTCTTCAAGGGTTGTAGGAATCCTTTCTTGTTTTCCTGAAGGTGCAGCTTGGTCCTTAATTATGACTGCAAACTCTTTATGCATATTTTGCCTTTCTGACTAGTTTGTGTAACAATGGACATAATAGTGTTAGGGCACTGTGATTTTATTATGGGCAGGAAAACCTAAGACTGTATTAAAAGAACATTGCTTCTTGTATACATTTCTCCATGGCTGTTTTTTCACTGCTTTTCTTGAACCTGGAGTCTGAAGTCTTTGACCAGCTGCACTGGACTTTGTTGGATGGGACTCAAACATTTCAACTTT
Source organism: Protopterus annectens (assembly GCF_019279795.1). Taxonomy (NCBI): domain Eukaryota; kingdom Metazoa; phylum Chordata; order Ceratodontiformes; family Protopteridae; genus Protopterus; species Protopterus annectens. Next base: position 1,968,222,925 of record NC_056726.1, read on the forward strand.
CGTGAGGATCTGGTCTCATTCTTTTCATTTGTTCTGGAGATAATTCCTACTTTAAGATGGCCATCTTTCTTATGGTTTTGAATTATTCCAGAGTAGCAGACAGGGGATTCCTCTTTCATTATTACTCTGTAGTATATTGTGAAACATTTGTCCCAAAAAAATGGGTTGGGCTTACCCCTTCATGGCCTTCATTATTCACATGATTCTGTTTATTGATTCATTAGTTTACTTCAGTCAGATGCTGACAGGTATCCTGAGACTTTTTTGACCTGCTGCAGGACTTTTGAGGATGGGGAGGGTATAGTGTCAATCAAAAAAGTAGCAACCCTTATTTTTAATTTAATCATGTGAAATATCTTATCATGGACTTCCATAATAGCTGCACATTGATCAAAAGCTTAATTTCATCTGTCCCACTGTGAAAAGAGAAACAAAGAGGCAGGGGCCAGTACCTTTCCCCAGATTTAGTAAACTCTGTTACTAGCTTGTTAGTACACTGCCTGGATGCCGGCAAAGAAGAAACTTAACGGATCCTGAAAGGAAATCACTTAGAAAAGGTGAAGAGAAAACACTGTCTGGGAAGAATCCAGCAGTTCTTCAGCAAAACACAGTTCAAACTCCAGCTTTGGTACAAGACATGGCATCCAGTAATATTGAGGAAAAAATTAATCAAATTTACTCAAAGCTGATTAAAGTGAAACATTGATGGAGTGTATCGGCTGAAATAACAAATTGCTGGAAAAATGGAAGAAGTTTTAAGCAGCTTTTCAGAAGAATTGATAAAACTGCAAAACATAGAAGATGAAGTGAAAAAAAAGGCTTGCCGAGTACAAGATTGCTCAGGCAGAGCTTTTTCAAAAAATGGTAGAGTTTGAGGACAGAGATCACTGGGAAAATCTGAGATTTTCTGCTGTACTAGAGAAACTGGACGGAACAGACTGTATTCATGTTACAAAAGCCATGGCAGGCTTTGTTAATTAGTATTCTGCAGCAGGATTTGTTAATTGAAAAGAGACATTGTGTGTATGGCCATGAGAAGAAGCGAAGACCTGTATCAATAAAGTTACAGTCATAGCAGCAGAATGAGATAATCCCAACAAAGTTGAAGCACAAGACCAAAGTTTTAAAAATTGGAGACCATAGAGTGTTTGCAGAAAGTGATTGTTCATTGTGCATCAGGTAGAAGAGAAGCAAAATTATCTTAGCAATCAGGGAATGTTGAGGGGCAGGTGTGAGATTCAAGTTGTTCTGTCCAGCTGTCTTCAAAATGTTTTTTCCTGGAGAATCAAATTAATTTTTGATGCTTAACAGGCTAAGGAGGAAATACAAATGTTTGTCCAACAAAAAGTGAGCCATCAAACACAAGAGGGCTCTGCTTCTCATTCTTCTGATATTAAAGCTGATATATAGTCTTCACCAGTGAAACCTTTTCCAGCATTCCAAAGGAAAGTGCTTGAGGGACAGAAAAAAACACAAGTGTTGACTAGAAGATTTGTTAGTTCATTGGATTTGAAGTGGAGTCTGAGGTTGGAAGATGGAGATGAAAAAGAAGACCAGCAGCACTGAAGTGAGTGAATAAATGTCAGGTTACAAAGCTTCTACCATATTTGTGAAATTTGGCTTTGCAAGAAAAACTGGAAAGGTTGGGCTTTTGTTGACACTGTAAAACTTGAGGGGGACTGAAACATGTATACCCCACTTCATGTTAATAATGTTTGGAAGGACATTAAAATGAAGAGGAAAACAAGTAACTAAGTAAAACATTTTTTTGTTCTTAGCAGTATTTGTATAAAACATTTAATAATATAAATTTCATATTTTTCAGTAAAACATTTTCAGATATTGCTGTATGTTATAAAGATACTAAAGTAAGCAAGTGCCTTTTTTATTATTTTTAAGAAATGTAGGCATTTTGATGTAAAAAGAGAAGAAAGGCTGGGCAAAAGCATGTTTAAGTTAATATAAAATAATCATGGGTTGTTGAGATGGGGATGGGGTGTAAAAGTACACAGATTATAATATATGTAGAGCTGGTAAAGTTTTCACTTACTTTTGCATAGATGACTGTTTGAATTAGGGCCCTTGGTTTAATCTGATAACACTTTTTTGTATAAGCAAGTAAACGAGAGCACTAAATGTATTGAAAAGATTTCCTTTAGCAAATAAATGTTCAATATGAGAAGTCTGCAGCTGAGGGCAGATGAAAGGTTTTTATGGAGGCAAGCTGCAGTTAAGTGCTGTAGCACTTTTTTACAGCTAAAAGTTAATATTTTCTGAAAACATACAAGCTGTTTTTCACATCTGAGAGGGCAATAAAGATAAGAACAGACTGCAATTACTGCAATTAGGAACACAGGCAGTAACATGCGTCTTGTCATGGATAACCTTAATTTAAGGATAGGTTATGCCTGTGTGTGCATATGTCAATTTGAGACAATCATTCCTATCAGGAAGGTTGTTGTTGTTGTTGTGTCTTTCTGCATTTCCCAGTTAGGGGTCACCACAGCGGAACTCTGGTCCGCTAATGATTGGTAGTTGATTTTTACATGCCGAGTTACCAGCCCTGACGCACAACCTTCAAAGAAGGTACGCCCATTCATGCATGTCTCCACGTAGAAGACGCTCTAGCTGAGAATTGAACCAGACAGCGTCTTACTGTGAGGTGACAACGCTACCCTATCAGGAAGGTTAAACTTCATTATTTGAAGATGTGCATAGTTTTGTGTGTTTGTTTTAAGCTAATAGGTTATGGGGATATTCCGAGGATGTGTTTTTTTTTTTTGTTTGAGGGTTTTCAATAAAATAAAACATATTGTAAAATGTGACATAGGTTCAAATGGAGATGATAAGAAGCAACTGTGCAAAAGATCAGCCTACCAAATATTAGTGGGTACATGTAACACAAAAGCTGGAAATAGACATTAAAAAAACTGCCATGTATAATAGATGAGAACAACTTCTTATCATAATGACTACACTATCTATAGTATTATGGAGCATTAATGACATCTGGGGTACTGACAAAAAGTAAAGAGTACTGAATTATACTGTAAAATGCAAAATGCAAATAGCAATACTACAGGAGACGCACTTGGAAAGACATGAATGTGAATATGATAGAGAGGATTTCAGGATGGATATTCAGCAGAGTATCAGAGACAAAGGAAAGGGGGAATACTTATACTAATTGCTAGAGGAATTCCAGTAGTGACAGAAGAGGACATTAAAGATAATTGTACATTTATAATAATAATAATATGCTTATGCTGACATTTACTTGTATTCCACCTAGAGATGCTATTGTGGAGTTTAAAAAAAATTTGAGAGAAATAATCAGCTTTCAGCAAAAAATATTATAGGTGGGTAGTGTAATTGGATTTGCAACAGTGAGGATGTATCTGGGGAACCTAGTAGGGAAAATGTAACAAAAGAGGGTAGATTTCTAAAGAAATGTATGAAAATATTTGGTCTGGAAGATATGAATTCAGTAGTAGGAACGTGGAGAGAATTTACATATTATTCCCCAAAGTACAATAACTGCACTAGAAATGACAGAAATTATATGTCACAGGAGCATGTGCTTCTAGTTGAAAGCTTTGACACACATTCAGTAATAACAGATCATATGCAAATAGTAAGATAAAAATGCAGGATAATGAAGTAAAAATGAGACACTGGCACTTCTCCACCTGCCTTTTAAAAGGAGAGGCATTTAAGGAATGGGTAGTAGAATTATTTGAGAGTTATTAGGAAATATAGAAATGTATTGAAAAGTTATAGCTTGTCAGTGGTATAAAATGAAAGTGGTGTTTAAGAATATGGTAGAAATAAAAGGAAAATAGATATGGGTAAGAAGTAACAGGAATTATTTGGAGGGATTGATAAAGGTTAAAGTATTTTAGAGTAGGAGAATCTCACAGAACAAGAAGAGGCATAATTGCAGAGTGCTAAAGAGAAAATAAAGGAGAGTCTGAAAAATATGCATGAGTTTAGGAAGATTGATGTTAAGCAGCTGCATTTTGATAATAACATTAGAGCACAGAAACTTTTACCATGATGACTTAGGTAACAGAAAGTAGAAAGGATTGTTGCCAAACTTAGGGAGCCTATAACAAAATAATAATAATAATAATGACCAGAGATCATGTAGTAGTACTAAAGATATTTTGGAAATTTTATGAAAATTTGTATAAAACAGATAAATTTAGAAATCAAGAAAGAGTACAAATGGAAATATTTATGGAAGACTTAAGTATGCCAAGGTTAGAGGTAGATGAAGCTCAACAATTAACAGTTTAGATAGGAGGAGCCGAGACAAAATGGTGACGTACAGTCAGCCTGAATGAAAATCTCTAGGAATAGATGCTATTCCTGTGGTAGTTTGGAAGCTCGGAGGGAAGAAAGTGATAAAAGATCTGGAAGGTTTTGTTTAACAGTATTTTAATAGGAGGGGAAGCACAAGCTTCCTGGAAGAAAGCTGTAGTGGCTATAATACCTAAAGATGGTAAAGACACATCAAACCCATCTTTCATATAGGCCCATTTCAATTTTAAACCATCAGTATAAAGTGTTTATGTCTGTAAAGGTAAAAGAATAGCAAAGGTGCTGCCAAAACTGATAGATGTGGATCAGAGTGGTTTTGTGGATGGGAAGCAAATATTTGACAACATTACTAGAACAATGATGATCCAGAAGGAAGCAAAGTGTAACAAAGTGCTGTTGTTGTTCATAGGACTCAATGCAGAGAAAGCATTTGACAGAGTAAGCTGGGATTTCATGAGTAGGGCAATGGAAGCATTTGCATTCCCTCATACAATAATAAGGTTAATTAGGAGGATATATGAGTGATCAGGGGCAAAAATGAAAGTAGGAGGATTTCTTTCTGGCAAGTTGTGTCTGAACAGAGGAGCCTGGCAGGGGTGTCCTCTCTCCTCTTTATTATTTTCTTAATATTTAGAGCCACTGGCAGAGAAAATTAAGGGACTCAGAAGTTCAAGGATATAATTGGTATGGTAATCAAGAGAAGTTGGCTTTATTTATAGAAGAAATGATTTTATACGTGATAAAACCATAAAAAGACATCTCAGTGCTATGAAATTTTTTAAGACAGTTTAATGTCTTTTTGGGATATAAAATTAATGAAGTTTGGAAGATATAGCTGTAAACTATGTACCCAAACATGTATTGATCCAGCAACACTCATATTAACGGGGATGCGATAAAATGAAGTATTTAAGAGTATGGATTAAAAAGGATTCTATCATGGCAGCTAAGGATATGTGGGAAGAGATTAAACAAAAGACAATATGAAAACTGAGAAACCGGCAGCTCTTGTTATGGATATGTCTGGCAAGATCCAAGCATTGAAAATATTTTAGTTCCTTAAGTTTTATATACAGATCAAGCATATTTTTTTCAACCAGAGGAGAAGTTGTGGACAGCAATTAATAAAGAGTTGAAGGATTTTATCTGGAAGGGGAAAAGAGGAAGGGTCAAGTGTGATAAGTTGATCCTTCCAATAGAGCAAGGTGGATTAGGATTACCTGATTTTAATATTTTAGAGCTACACAGTTAAGGCTCATGTGCATAACACAAGCTGAAAACTATAATTCAGACGGGAAAGGGATGATGAAGAAGTGGGAGGAAATTCAAGACATGAGAGAGTTTGATTTTGGATGCAGATTCTTAAGGAGAACCACACATAATAATATATTCATAAAGTAACAGTGTTCTAAGAACTATGCCAACATGAGAATGGAGAATGGAGATTTTGCTGATAGGACTGACTACAATTAGGGTACACAGAATAGGCAAGACAGGTTTGGGATTTACTGGAGAAAACTGGCAAAGGTACCAAGGTACTGAAAGCAAATAACTTGAGAGGGTAAGATAGTAGAATTGGAAGAAGACAAGAAAACATTTGGACAGCAGGCTAGAAGACTGCCTTCCCTTTCACGGATTGCTTTGTGAGTATAGGCAAAGAGAAAGGGTATATGTGAATTGTAAGTGAAGGCCCTACTCTGGTAAAATTTTTAATTGAATGTAGAACAGAAGCTGCTGTTACAAAGGGATAATTAATGCAGCATAAAATATTGCACAATAACTATAGGAATCAATCAGAATAGGTTAGAAAAGACTGGATAAGCAATTCACAGTTAAACAATGGGAGGATATATGTATTTCTCCCAAGTATGCAACAAAGTCTAGAAGATTTAGGATTTTTGCTTGAAAGTGTTTGCGTAGGTAGTTTTATACACCAAGTAGACTCTAAACAAATTTTCCTCAGGTAGATGGCAAATGGGGAGGTGTGATGATGAAGAAAGAGATAACTAGGAACATATATTTTGGGAGTATAATGATGCTTGCGTGCATTATAATGTATTACATTAGTAGTGTGAATGCATTATTTTCACTGTGACTTTTTACTGGTGATATTGCTGTTTGCACCATTTTATGCCATTCTTCTTTCCACAAGATATTTACATTTGGTTGTTTTATGATTGTTAACTTGATTTTCTAAAACATGCTGTGGAATGCAAGGGTATAGGTGTGGCATTCCACACTCAGAGATGTTGAATTAACACAGCAGTCCATGTTCTGCTGGTTGAATCTTTGCATTGTTTGTGCAAGTTACATACAGAGATGCACAGAAAATAGCAAGAAATATAAAGAAACTCATTCCTTGTTTGACTTGGACAAGTTGTTACCCTCAACATTATCTTTTTGACCACTGTGTGTGTGTGAACTATGTTAGCTTATAATTCTGATTCTTTTCTCTCTCTTTCTGTATCCCTTCTTCCTACAGTAATTACTTTCCTATGTTGCCAGTGTATACAAGCATTTGTCACAGACAAATGTTTGCGCTAACATAAGCTCCAGTAAGAGTAGGTCCATCCTTGGTAACACATAGGACAAAGGCCAGAGACATTAAGATCACTTGACAAATCATCTGTCCCAGACCATTAAGTACATCTCCCCCATCCCATGCTGCTTTACACCATTCCCCCATTCCAGATTTTCACTGCCAAACAAAGAGCTCAAATAAACATCATAAATGGCCTCAGGTTGCTTTTTGTGGTTTATGGGCTAAAACAAAAAAGTGTTATTGTGCTTGTTTTTGGCAGTTTTACAGTAGCTCTTATGATGTTGTTTGAAGTTGGCGCTGCTGGTTCCAAGTTCCAAACCTTTATGGAACTTTGTAAAGTTTATTTAATTTCTGCTTGTTAAACTCTGTTGTGTTGTGTTTTAGTAGCCAGTCTTAATGAAAAAATAGGGGGAGTACTGCTTGAGTGTAACTTCGGGAAGACAGACATGTGCAATGGGCAGTTCTTGGGGGGAAAGACCATACTCCTTCCAGTTGTTTTATTTGTGCAAAATTTTCTTTCAACACAAAAAGACTTATTGCAAGTTCACCTGTATAAAAAGTCTTTACTGTTACTGCTGTCCGAGGCCAAAGATTCTGCTGAGATCTGGTCTTCTTTCTTGGCCTTGAAATCATCTTTGTCTTTCATCTTAAATGACTCAACTGTTGAAGTTAAAATGCAACATAAACTGTCCAAAGTACTGAGAAGCTCCTATCTAGTTTTCAAGACAAAGTGCATGAAGTACACAGTTGTCAGTGGTGCAGTATTCCTTACCAAAGGGATATCCAGAGAGACCAGCATACCAAAGCCTTCAGCCCTTCAAGACACTGTACGTCAGACATATGTCCTATATCGAAGATGTGTACATATGTGATATATATGAGTGCCTAATCCTCAGAACTTCTTTGCTGAGAATCTGAATGCTACTTTTTTGAATTTGATCTGTGAGTTGTTCATCGTGTCATCTCACCTACTGCAAATACTTATCTCATTAAGGATTCTTCCTTCTTTCCTTTTGTTGGGTTACCATTTTACATGTCATCCAGATAGGGAAAATGTGAGTGTGGAAGGCAAATTCCCCAAAAAGACAGACACAACAAGTGCCTTTTCTGCCTGGGTGCAGACCACAATCACATTCGGTGCAAAATTTGTCAGACTTTTGTACCCAAGACCCGGTGTAGCCATTTTTCTTCTCTTTTGGTGTATTTGGAGAATGAATGTCTTACGTTGCTAGTACAGGAAGCTATGACTTCTCAATCTGCCTGCCCAGATATTCAGCAGCCTGTTAAGAAGTCCAAATATATATGTTTAGAGACTTCTGCTGTCCAGCCTGTAACAAACGTCATTGTTGGGTTAGATGAGGAATCTGAGGACCATCCAGTTCAGATACCAGACCCCTCCATCACAACCCAGTTGGAGGCTGTTGCGGAGTTGGTGACCTGCATGTCTGCTGAGTATATGTCTGCTACAGATGAGAAGGAAAAACTGTGGCTTATTATATCAGAAGGTCCTAGGAGGATTCCCCAGATACTTGTTTCGGAAGAAGTCCCTGGTTCACTTATTGAAGTCGGGCATGGCTTTGAGCCCCCTAAGCTTGTTAACCCTCAGTTTGACTCTGTCCTTTCCCATCTGGCAGCAGATCACTACAGATTTCTGGATTCTTTCCATAATTCATAAAGGTTACGTCATGGTTTGGAAATCCCTTCCATCCTTAAAAGGGATTCCTCAGTCTACACTTTGCCAGCTTCCTCACTTGCCTCCTGTTCTTCCGAATGTTTTAGTCAAGGGAACTATTCAACCTGTTTCACCCTCCCACAGAAGCATGGGGTTTTATAAAACAGTGTTCTTGGTTCCCAGGAAGGAGGGCTCAAGGAGGCCCATTCTGGATCTCTCATTTCTCAACAACGTTATGAAAGTCCCTATCTTTTAGAAGGTTGCCTCTCCAGTCCCTGTTTCCCCTTGCTGCTTCCATATGCCTACTTGGTCTCTGGACCTGAAGGATGCTTATTGTCTCCACATTCTTATTCACCCTCTCTTTAGGAAGTTTTTAAAGTGCTCTGTTACTTCCACACATTATCAGTTGTCTGCTATGTCTTTTAGTCTTTCTACAACATTTGAGGGTCTTTACCATATGCCTAGCTCCTGTCATAGCCTACTGCAGATTTCATGGTGCCCAGATTTTTCCCTGTTTTCCTTAAAACCTTCTCATTCAAGTCCTTTCTCCACAAACTCTTCTGCAGAATCTCAGATTTACCATACTTCTGCTTCGCAATGTGGGGTTCATCCTTAATCTCAAAAATCAGTTTTAATGCCTTCACAGGATCAAGTGTTCCTGTGGTGCAGGACTCAGACCCTAACTGATAGCTTTTCTTCCTTCTCCCAAAGTCATCTTCTTAACAGCTTTTTTCCAGTCTCTAGTTTCTTTACAGGTGGTACCTGTAGGAGAGTTTTGACAGCCCTGAGATACATGGCTTACACCATTCCTGTGGTTCCTTTCACCAGACTCCACATGTGGAAGTTTCAGTGGTATCTAAAGAAAATTTGGCTGTAGCATTTTTATTCAATGGACTTTCCCATTCCTCTCTTGCCTTGTGTCAGACAGGAGTTTCTGTGCTGGATTCATCAGATTTATCTGAATTCAGGCCTATCTTTTCAAGCTCCTTCTCCCACTTCAGATCTAGGTTGGGGGCTTATGCCAACAGTGTTAGTTTCCAGGGGGGGGGAGGGGTTGGTCTCCCCAGCAAGTGAAGGACCATATCAACATAAAAAAGATGAGAGTTCTGCTTTTAGCTGTTCAACCCATGCATTCACTCTGAGTTTTGGGTCCTGTCATGGTTTTCACAGACAACATCACTGTCATGTGGTACGTAAACAATTAGGGAGGGGCACAAAGTCATACCTTCTTTGCAGATTAGCTCTTCTTGTTTGCAAATTTGCTGTCAGCCGTGAGGGGCATAAAGCCATACCTTCTTTGCAGATTACCCTTCTTATTTGTGAATTTGCTGTCAGCCATTATGTGATCCTTCAAGCAGTTTGCAATACAGTCTAGTGGCAGACTTTATGAGCAGTGCCAAGACAGATCCTCGTAAATAGATTTTGCACAAGGAGGTCTTCCTGGATGTTATCCATTGGTGGGAGTGCTCTTCGAGTGGATCTTTTCACTTTACCTCTGAAGAGACAACTTCCCAGTTTCTGTTCCAGAGTGGCAAGTCATTTGGTTTGGAAAGTGGAAGCTATGCTTTTTTCTTGGAAAGGGATGTTCCTGCATGCTTTTCTCCTTCTTCCACTGTTGCCAAAGGTCCTACACAACATCATGTGGGACAGGCCCAAATCTTATTGGTGACTCCCTTTTGACTCAGACAGCATTGGTTCCCCCTTCTGTTTCATCTGGCCAGGGGCAGTCATCACAAGTTACCTCATAGGGTGGATCTTCTCACATGGGACAATGGCTCTCTCCTTAACCTTCATCTGCTCACACTACATTTGATTTTTTGGTCAATAAGGTTTTGATTCCTTTTTAGTTACCAGTTTTCCGAGAATATACTTCAGGTTTTGCAGGAGGCCAGAAAACCCACTACTAGAAAATTACATTCCACTAAGGGGAAAAGATCACAGGCATGAACAGAGCCCTCTTTTGGTGGGTATTCCTACTGTTCTTTCTAATTTGTGTGAGTTGCTTGATTTTGATCTTGCATACTTATCTGTTAAAGCGGATTTGTCTGCCATTTCTGCTTGTCTGACTTTGGATCTGCCACTTTTCTCTAGATTTAAAGCATACCTCTCAACTGTCCAGTTTTTCACAAAATGTCCATATATTTTTGCCTCATATTTTTGGTCTGTTCCTTATAAAAGTTGAGGTTTTCTGGTAAATCACTGATGACTTGAAATTACTAAATAAAGATATACATTTGAGTTTCAGGCTTCATATCCTTTAGAAACTGTGCACTAAAATCCTGTTATTCCACTAACTTTCTAAATTTATAAGAGCAATATTTAAAATCTTTTCATATTTTTGGGCTTTTGTCCCCCCCGCCACGTTATTTTAGGCTTTGGCCTTTTTTTTTTTTTTTTTTTGCGGTAAGAGGCTGAGAGGTATGATTTGAAGTTGAACGGTTTTTGAAAGATGTCACCATATTGGCCAGGCCCCCCTAGAAAGCCCATTACTCCTGGGACCTTAATTTTGTTCTGGAAAGTCTGACTCTGCCTTATTTTGAATCTGCAGCTTCTACTCTGCAATTCTGTACTTGGAAAACTTTGTCTTGTTGTTGGATCTTACTTCTGCCAAAAGAGTCTCTGACTTCCAGGCCCTCATGGCAGTTCCCCCTTTTCTGTTTTTTGCAGTGATGGAGTTTCTCTTCACAGCAGTCCTTCTTTTATGTCCATGGTGGTCAGTGAGTTGCCCTTAAATAAGTCCATGCATCATCCTTTCTTTTTCTCTTCACCTCAGAATAGTAGTAAAAGAATTCTACATCCTTTAGATTTGCAAGGGCAGCTGAGGTATTATTTGGATAAGGCTAAAGATGTAAGGAAATCTGAGCAATTTTTTGTTTTCTTTCATGCCAAGAAATTGTGTTTGGCTGTTTTTAAGCAAACCACCTTGTCTTAGATTTTTATGGACATTTCCCTTTGTTATTCTTTTCATGATAAAGCAGCTTTCTCTTCCATTTGTGCTCATTCTACCAGCACAGTAGCCTCTTCTGGTGCTTTTTCAAAAGATCTGGATGCTAGATCCATTATGGAAGCTGTGACTTGATCTTCTGTACATACCTTAAACACTGTAAGTTAGAGAAAGTTTCTGGGGTCAGAACTGGATTTGCTAGGGCCATACTATATGTTTTATGGAGGGCTCTTCTGTTGCTTCCTTCAACCATCCTGCTCAGTACCTTTTGTACTCTCTCTTTGGTTAGAAATACTGCAACAGTGATAAGGAAGAACATAGTACACTTGTGTAAAATCTACATTAACAGTAGATGTGCTGCTTTTCACTGTTGCAGTATTTCATCCCACCCTTTAACCGTTTCTGTTCTGTTTCCTTGCCCATTGGCCAAGGGATCCTTCTTTTTTCCCTTTCTGGATGCACATTTCCTTATTTTTCTGTTCCTGTTATGTTTCTCTGGTTCTGTTGGGGCAATTCAGTTCTGAGGGTGAAGTATCATATGTCACTTGTACCTTATGCCTTGGAAATAGGACATACATCTGATGTATGGCACCTGAAAGGGCTTTAGACTTTGGTAGGCTGGCCGACCATATGGCTATCCTTGGCAGGATATCCCTTTGATAAGGAATACTGCAACAGTGAAAAGTAGGACAAGTACTTTTATGGTAAGATGTCCTTCCATATCACTGTTACAGTATTCATAACCTAAGGGATCTCCTGCCAAAGATAGCCCAATGTCTGTCCAGTATACCAAAGCCTTTAGTGCTTATAAGCATCATACATCAGATTTATGCTCCCTGTGCAGTGCATAGAGCATAAAGGTGATCTATGGATGCATACACTCAGAACTTCTTTGCCATCAGCCCAAATGCCATCATCGAACATCAATCTAAACACCTTCTGCTGTGCTGGTTACCAAGCCGCATTTCAGATAAATGCCTCATTGGGGTTTCTTCTTATCTTTCTTTTTTCTTTAGAACTGTTGGGTTCATGTCATCCGGAAAGATAAAAGGTCAGTGTGGGAGGCAGATTCCCTATAAAGAATCTCACATCCAGTGTCTTTTCTGTTTGGGTGCTTCCCAGAACAATACACAGTGTTCTGTTTGCCAGGCTTTTGTCCTAAGTCCTTATGTAGTCATCTCTCCTCTTTATTTCCCTTGAAATCAATGTCAGATGTAATGAGCTAAGCTGTTGGCTGAAGGTCCAATGGTAGAATCTTCCCGTCCCAAGGGTTAGCTGACTGCCAAGAAAAAGGCCGAAAGACTTAGGTCTAATATAGCTGCTGTCTAGTCTCTCCCAGATGTATCTCTTTTTCGAGGCTAGTGAAAGCCCAGAGCATCATCTGGTGGTTGCTTCGGATTTCTCTGCCATGATCCTGTCAGAGACTGGCATGGATCTGACTTCTCGCACATCCTTGAAGGCTTTACAAAGTGTGCTCCTGACATCGGGGGGACTTCAGCTTATTATATCCAAGGGACCAAGAGGGATTCCACAGTTCTTAATTAAGGAGGAGATTCCTACTATGCTTATTGAATGTCACCAGAGGTCTGACCTTCTGAGGGTGTTTTGTGCACACATCCCACAGAAAAAGTAGCAGAAAACCATGAATATTTCTCCTATTGTTAAGGATCCCCAACATGAATGGCTGGATTTTACTCAGGGGTTATTAAATGCTTTAATGGCTTTAAAGCCATCTCAAGGGGTGTCTGTGCTTGACCCTCCCTGGTCTTCCACTCCTCTTAAAAGACGCAGGGAACTGGATTCTTCGGACAAGGATCTGGATTCAGGGGAAGAGTCCGTGGCTTACTCTTTTCAAATTCCTTCCCCCGTGGGCTATAGTTCAGAGGAAGAGGACTGAATTAGTCCAGATTCCCCTCCAGAAGAACTCTCCTTTGGAGATACCGTTGCCCGTATGATGGATTTTTTTTTTTTTAAGTGGGATTGTTCTCAAGTCTCTGACATTCAGAAAATGTAGTATGAGCTCCTCTAGATAAAGTCTCCAAAGTCACTGGCTGTTTTACTGTTCTGGCTGCTGTTCTGGATACCTTTTCAGCAGCTTCTGTGGCCCCTTATTCTCATTCCTCCTGCACCCAAGAAACCTGATAGATTTTACAAAGTGCCTGACGAGGGTAAATTTCCTTATAAATGCCCTTCTGCTGACCCTTCTGTAGTGTCTGTCTCTTCTGACAAGCTTTCCAAGTTGTTGTCCTCTACTAAGTTACTGCCTTCAGATAAGGAGAGTAGGGGCACAGAGAAGCTGGGCAAAAAGGTTTACACTGCTGCCACTTTATCCTTCCATGCCATCAGTTACCAGACACATATGACCAGGTATGTTTTGTACCTAGTCAGGTTTCCAAAGTGGCTTCTGACTTTCCTGACCCTGAGCGGAAGGCGTCTGCCCTTTTCCTGTTGGGTTCTATCTCCCAAGTTTATCGCCACTCTATCAAATGCAGGTATGATGCAGCTGATGACTTTTCCAGGGCTGCTGCCATTACTTCAGTTATGTGATGTTACTCTTGACTTCATCTTCAGGTTTTGCCTGATGACATGAAGGCCAAACCTTTGAATACTCCTTTGGATAATAAAAGTTTTTTTGATGCTGCTGCTGCTGAACTTTTCAGATCTGTCCAGGATAAGAGTAAATCCTTGAAGAAGTTGAAACATATTTTTGTTTCTCTTATTCTCAAATTCCAGAAGAATTATCCCTCCAAATCTGCTTTTGTTCATAGCAAATCTCATCCTCTGCCTAAGAGAAAAAGGGTTCTAGACATGTGCCTTCTGCTCAGTCTACTCAGACACTTTCCTCCCAGATCCCTGGTTTTCAGGACAAGCCAGGTTCCATTTGACAATCTGTTTCCCCTTTCCCTTGGGCAGGTCCACTTGTCCCTCCTTCTTTCCCTGTCTCTTCCAAATTGGTTAAGTTTCACAACAGACTCTTGGGTTCTTTCCATTATCCACCAGGGATATTTTATGGTTGGGAAATCCATTCCTCCCTTTTTGGGCATTCCTCAACCTACTTGGAAACAATTTCCACCTTCCCAGAGGTGCTCCATTCTCTTTTGGTTCAGGACACCATTCAAATTGTGCCTCCTGCCCAGGTAGGCAGTGCTTTTAATTCCAGAATGTTTTTGGTTCCCTGAAAGGAGGGCACTTGGAGACCAGTTCTAGATATTTCCCAGCTCAATGCATTTCTCATGATTCCATCCTTTTGGATGTTGTCTCTTCAGATTTTATTTCCCCTTCTTCTACCCCAGACCTTTCTGATTTCTCTGGATGTCAGGGATGCCTACCCTCATATCTCCATCCATCCCCATTTCAAGAAATGTTTACATTTCTCTGTCTCTTCTTTGCATTTTCAGTTCTCTGCTTTGCCCTTTGGTCTTTCTACTGCTCTAAGGGTATTCACCAGATGCTTTGCGCCTGTCATTGCCTTTTGCAGGATGTGAGGAGTTCAGATCTTTCCCTATGTGGATGATCTGCTCATTCAAGCTTCTTCCCCCGATGCTCTGCTTCAAGATTTCAAGTTCACTATTTTCTTTGTTACAGATTCTGGTTCACTATAGACTTTCAGAAATCAGCTGTGACGCCTTCTCAGGTTTGCATTTTCCTTGGTTGCAGGCTTCAGACTATCCCTATGCTGACATATCTGCCTGACTCAAGACCCTGTCTGTCACTGTCTTTTTCCAGTTTCTTCTTCCCCTGGCTTCAGGCAAGGCCAGGGAATTTCTCAGGGTTTTTGGGTTCATGGCTTCCACCATTCCCTTGCTACATATGGCCAGGTTCCACATGAAAAAGCTTCATTGGTACCTCAGGTCAGTGTGACTTCAACATTGTCACCCTCTGGAATTCCCACTACCTTTCCTTCACTGTCTCAAGCTTGAGCTACAGTGGTGGACTTATCAACTTTCTGTCAACCTGGGGATTCCTTTCTAAGCTCTAGTCCCAACTCAAGAGCTCTTTACAGATACCTCAGGCAGGGGATGGGGCACCTCCTTCAGTTCCCTCAAGGTTGAGAGTCTCTGGCCTCTTCATTGGAGGTCAGACCACAGCAATATATGAAGAAGATGAGGGTTCTGCTTCTAGCTTTTCAGGCTTTTCATTCTGTCTTTCATCCCAGGCCCCTCAGAATTTTCACAGGCAATATACCACAATGATGTGGCATGTCAACAAGCAAGGGGTTATAAGGTCCTATCTTCTTTGCAGACTAGCTTTTCAGTTCTGGGATCCAGCTGTCATGTATCAAGGGACTCTTCAGGTAGTTGGCATTCCCTTGGAGCACAATCTAGTGGTAGACTCTTTGAGCATGTCCAGCACACATGCTCATGAATGGATGCGTCACAGAGGTGTGTTCCTGGACATTGTCTGTTAGTGGAGTATTCCTCAGATCTTCTTGCCTCCACACTGATAGGCAACTTTCTCTTTTCTTTTCCTGAGTCCCAATTCCTCCAGCTTGGAAAGTGTGTGGCCCTGTTTTTTCCTTGGAAGGGGATGTTTCTGTATGCCTTCCCTCCCCACATCTCTTGCCATGAGTTCCTAGGTTCTTAGGTGTGTATTAGGCTAATGACCATAAGGGACTTTTAAGCCTAGCCATGCATTCCAACTCTCTTGACAAGTTCTGGTACCCTTGATAAGTGTAAGCAGGGGCTTGGGAGATGAAACATTTACAAGCAGGGGCCTGGGCGATGAATCATTTACAGGCTGTCTGTATCCATTAGAGACAAAGGTGCCAAACCAGATATGAATTTCCTGTTTCCCATCCAATTGCCCAAGTTACACTTGAATTGTGATAGGGACGAACTCTGCTTCACATGGATGGGGAGTCTGTTCCAGAGATGGGGTAGTCTCTGGGGTACATACCTGTCTCTCCAGCAGGTCCCATTTATATCACAGGCAAGGTTTAAATCTTTAGAACAGGTAATTCTGGTGCTGTTTGTTTTGCAGATATGTAGGAGGTCCATCAGAGTGGCTCTGGCAATGTCTTGTATAGCAGGCATAGATCTTCCCTGAACAGCCTCTAAGTCTGCAGAGAACATGTTACTTAAACCCTGTATTCTTTTAGTGAGGAGCCTCTGTGGACATTCCAGTTGTTGGATATGCCTGGTTAGGTATGTACCAAAGGGGTCATTATATTCAGTGATAGGTCTGATGAATGCCGAATACAGTGGAACAATGACTTCCATATAGCGGGACATTAAGTATTGCACAAGATCAGTCAGGACTCTCCTAAAATCTTGCTAGTGACTCCATTTTGACCCAGGTAGCGCTGTTTCCCCTTCTTTCTCACTTTGCCGGGGCAGTCACCACAAGTTACCACACTGGGTGGACTGTCTCATACAAGACAAGGAGTCTCTTATCCAACCTCACTTGTCTGCTCTTTAAGTGACGCTGTGGATGATAGGGTTTTGATGCCTTTCAGGCACAGTTTCTCTTGAGGATGTGCTTCGGGTTTTGCAGGAGGCCAGGACACCCACAACTGGGAAATCATATCTGTCAGAATGAAAGTGATTTTCTGTCTGTTGCTTTTCTTACCATCACAATCTCCTATCTGTGGAGGATCCTCGCGTTCTGTTTTATTTCTGTGGTCTGCTCCATGCTGAGTTAGTATATTCTTCAGTTAAAGCTCACCTGTCAGCAATTTCTGCTTATCTGCCCTTACATCCTTCTGTGGCCTCTAGATTTGTGGCCAAGCAGTTTCTTAAAGTTATCCTTCATATCAGGCTCCACGGGAAGCCTATTCTGCTTTCTTGGGACCTCAACTTTGTTTTTCAGAAATTGACATAAGCGTCTTCTGAGCCTGCTTCTTTAGCTTCTTTCCAACATTATACTTGGAAGACTGTTCTCCTTTTGGTTCTCACTTCAACCAAGAGGGTCTGTGAACTTCAACATCTTATAGCCTTTCCTCCTTTCCTAGTTTTCCACAAGGACAGGGTACATCTTCATGCTAATCCTTCTTTTATGCCCAAGGTGGTTAATGAGATTACACTTAATCAGTCTATTCATCGTCCATCTTTTTTTCCCTTCTCCACAGTCTGCCAGTGAAAAAGTTCTTCACATCTTGAACTTGCATAGACAGTTCAGATATTATGTGAACAAAACTAAAGTTATTTGAAAATCTGAGCAACATTTTGTTTCCTTTCATCCCAGGTCTTTGGGTTTGGCTATTTTCTAACCAAACCACCTCTTCATGGATTTTTAAGGTAATTTCTTTTTTGTTATTCTTATAATGGAAAATGTCTTGTCTCATCAGTAAAGGCTCATTCTAGCAAGGCCGTAGCCTCCTCTGGTGCATTTTTTAAGAGGCTGGATAGCAAATCTATCCTTGAGGCTGCTACTTGGTCTTCTACTTGTACTTTCAGTAAGCATTACAAGTTGGATGTTATTTCCAGAGCCAGAGCTGGCTTAACTAAGGCTGTCTTGCATGGGTTTCTGGAGGGCTGTTCTGTGCCGTCCTCCTCCCAGGCTTTGTCTTGAACTTTTCTAATCTTTCTTAGGTTATGAATACTGCAACAGTGATATGGAATGATATAGTACAACAGTAGATGCCCTTCTCTTCCCTTTTGCAGTATTTGTTCCTGCCCTTCTGCCCTCCTCTGCTCTAGCCTTGTTCTTTCTTGTCCTCCTGGCCAAGGGTCTCTCTTCTTTTCCTTCTTCTGGATACACATGCTTTTCCTTGTCCCTAAGGACATTCTCTTCCGCCTAGAGCTTTTCCAGTTCTGATTGTGTGTGTCTATATATCATCTTTATGTCCTATGCCTTTTTTGTTGGGAGCATATGTGTGACTTACAACACCTATCAGTACTAGAAGCTTTGGTATACAAGTCGGACGTTGGGCTATTCTCGGCAGGAGATCCCTTAGGTTATGAATACTGCAACAGTGAAGAGAAGGACATCTTCCCTTATGGTAAGATTTTACACAACTCTACTTTCTAACACAGCTGTACTTTCCTCTGAAGATAGTGGAGAACACTGCATCTCCAGTCATGGTAGAGTTGAAGTCTCCAGCCTTTACTGTTGTGATTGATTCTGCATCATGTAAAGAGATCAACATCATTTTGGATTCTAAATCTTCAACACCAGGATCTTTGATGCAGAGGCAAGGCCCTACACAATATTTTTTTTATTTTAATTATAACAGCTTTAGATCTGAAGGCCATCTTTAGAGCTCATCAGAGGTTTCTGGTGCCTCTTTCCCTTCCATATTTTCAGTAGAATATAGAAGGTCAAGTACCACTTATTCTTGTAAGCTGAGGGCACAGATTTTCCTGGCTGAGTTTTTGGTATTAGCACAGACGATGCCACTGTTGACTGGTACGGCATTGGTATCAGTGCCACAGCCGTTGTCAATTGCCAAAATATTGATTTTAATTTCATTAATGATAATAACTGTTGCTGACTCTCATGACTTCAAATTTGGCATTAGGATTGGTGCTCAAGCTGAAGTTGTCATTGCCAGTGTCTGCTCACATGTTTTCAGTGATGTTATTTGAACCTGTGATGTTGATGAATGAAGATTTCACCCTGGTTTCCTCAATCGTCAGTGCAAGTGTAATTTCTGAGCCAGTAACCATTGTTGTGGTGACTCCCAGACATTGTTCTGCTATGCTGACACTGGCTTCAGCATTAGACATATCATCTTTTGAATCTGAGGTCCTACAAGCTGTCATTTAGAGCAGACAGAAGGCTGAAAGCTTTCTACAGCTCCTTGAAGACATTTTAGTTACTAGGAGCAAGTCTTCCTTTTCTATTGTTGCTCCACATTCTCAAAGATTTATATGCAGCTCAGATGCTAGAGAAAGGGGGTAGATTGATCTGTCAAAACTCTCGTAACTGACTAGGGTGATATGAAGGATACAGTGTTCCTTGTGTCCCTTCCTGATAACTCCATATTCAAGGAGATCCTAGAGAAGATGTGCCAGATAGGGTTCAGGCCCACTAATCTCATGTTCTCCAGCGTAGATGTAGCATAAGGCTTTCAGGTCTACCAAACACCTTTCTTGATTGGTCCTACCATTGTTTGACATGCCTGGGGGGGGGGAGTTTAGATACAGTAAACCCCCTCAGTAAGAAAGCAGATCACATCCTGCTCCATCCCATGACATGAACTATTTGGTCAGAGGATGCTAAACTGGATACTCTGGTGTCTGCAGCTGCTCTGGAGAATACTCCTACATCTCCCAGATAAGGAGTCCAGAGTGGGTTTGGCTATGGAAATGCTTCTGTGTATTATTTGTGTTTTCTTTGAGGGTATTCAGCTACCTAGCCCATATGGTGGAATTTTGCTGAGATGTGCCTGATGAAATGCAACATGCAATAAGCCATTAAGCCATCTATCAGATGCATCTGTCAAGTGCAAGTTGCTGTTCCACTTGCAGCGGTATCCACAAAGGTAAACCTTATGGTAGGGGTTTCATGCATCTCTACCAAATGATCTACTAGGACTATGAGATTGGATCACCTCTCTCTCAGGGTTTTGGGTCTAATGGAGGCAACCATCTCCTTGGTTCCTCATGCAAGATACAACATTGGGGTTTTACACTGGACTTTTCTGATCCAATGAACTCAAAATGCAGACCATCTGATACTTCAGATATATATTTCTCAAGAATGGAAGCCTCATTTAGCATGTTGGATTGATGCCAACAAGTTATTCTTGCCAGTCCTTTCTGCTTAACTCTTTCCTTGGTGACAGTTACCACAGGCACATCAGCCATTTGGAGGAATAAGGAGGCATTCTAGTGACCAGAATATTCAAGGTGTTGTGTATTATTTGATATCAATGTCTTGGAGATGAGAAAAGTCCTCTTGATCCTTCAAACCTTCCAGGACCTCCTCCCATTTCAATTTCAAACTATTCAGTTGGGCAGCATCACAGATATTTGGTATACAAATATGCAAGAAAGAACACAATCCTGCTTGCTGTACTAGGAAAGTGTCAGATTGTGGAATTAGGCACTGTCTGGTAACCATTTCCCTGCTGACCTCTACATTCCTCGGGAGTTCAGTTTCTTGGCAGACAAACTAAGCAGGTGTCTGCTGCTACCCCTTGAGAAGTTCCTCAGCACCTTGGTAGCAAGAAAGATTTTTTTGTGCATGGGAAATCCCTTTTGTGACCTGTTTGTTTCCCTTAAAAGAAACAACTGCAGGGGCTTTTCTCTATCCTTCCAGCACTGAAAGGAGGCATACAGCATGCTCTGGGCTAAATATTGCAATTTGGAGTCCACATCACTTTTTGCCCATTTACTCCGATGATGAAAGTCATCGATAACTCAAATTTGCACAGAGCCAACATCACCCTCATAGCTCACAGTGGTCCCACCTGATGTGTTCCCCCTTCTTCTAATTTATCTTTTGTAGAAACCCTTGTTCTTTAGAAACACAAGAATGCAGCTTATCATTCCACTGGACAGATGTCACCCAGAAGTTTAATCCTTGCTAGCTGCTTCTTGGCTTCTCTACTTCTTGTAGTTATTAGTAATATTTCTTGTCTGTCAGAATGGTCAGCATTTTCTTTTCTTCCCAAATTCCAGCACAAGGAAGACTTATAAGGATAAATTGTCATGTTTTTCAATGTGGATAACTCCAAAGGCTTAGATCTATTTTCTCCTCCAGTTCTTGCAGTCCTGGAGTGTCTTGCAGATATTTTTGAATATGTCAATTATTCATCCATTAGCGTGCACTTGGCTGCCATTTCCAGCTTTCATCATAGCCAAGATTCAGATTCATTAGCTTTGTTGAAAGCATGCACAATCATCTTTATTATAAGTAACTTTTTGTTCTGAGGCCTGTGCCATAAGGTTTGGTACCTCCATGGAACTTATACTTTGCTCTGGAAAAGTTGAGCTGTATTTACTTTGAACCTTTATTTGCAGCAGGGTTAAATTTCTTTATTTGGAAAATTGTTTTCTTTGTAGTCATTACATCAAGACAGAAGCATTTCTGAAGTTCATTATCTCTCTTCTGAACCAATTAATATTCTTTTTTTTTTTAGAAAAGGTAGAGTTTTTCTTGTATCTCTTCTTACCTTTATAACTAAATTAGCAGCTTATTCATATTTGAATTAGTTCAGATTGCTTACCACATCCCATAGACTACGAAATCAACCAGAGAAAACCCCTGCCCTTCAAAACTTGCTACATCCTTATGCAAGCAATCGCGTCTTATGCTCAAGTAATAAATCTTTAAAAAATGTTACTAAACCTAACAGTGCCGCAGGAGAAGCACATTATTCAAATTCCATAGCAAAACTGTAGAACTTGCTACCAACTACTATAAGACTAACTAATAATTCTTCCCACCTTAAAAAATATACTCAAATCCCACTTATCCAATACTTGGTTATGCTCATATACTAGCCCTGTATAGGTTCAGCTTATCTCCCTTATCCCAACCCTTCGCATCACAACATCTTATTTCCTTCCATATTCTTAGGTTTCCCATCTCTCCCTATCATTACTGTCCAGACTTTCTCTATTTCCCTCACATCATGGTCCTTTTAATATATGAATCCATCAACTTTTGGAACTTATCTACTCTTTAACTCTTTCTTGGATGATGCTATTCATTACCACTGCACCAAACGTTTGTTATAGGTACTATGGAATGCAACTAGATATCTTTTACTTCTCTCTGAGAGTAATATCTGTATTCCAAATCAGGTGACTAATTGCTGTATGATAGACATGTTACAACTGAAGTGTATAATGTTACATATTGTAGAAGAATCACTTTCTCTGATAGTGTATCCTTGTATATAAACCATATTGAATATGTATAGTCCTTCACTAATATGTTGAGGTAATAGTCTAATCTGCTGATTATCAACTTAATTTACAGTAAATATTGTAGAAATAGGTAATTACGTAAATAGCTAAATATGCAAAAAATCTGTGTGGGGAGTATGTGGAATATGTATCTATGTACTTGTCTCTGTTGTAAATGTGGAGCTTTTCTCCCTGGGGCCTATGCTGAAAAAAGACTATTGTCCATTCAGACCTTCCTGGTAAGCTAATGTAAAATAAAATAAGTAAAATAAAATATATTTGCCTGTATTCTTTCTGTCTTATTGTAATCCTTGGAAGTATTTGCTGTACTGCATGAATGTTCACCACCAATCGATATGTTGTGTAGCTACATCAAAGTTTGTTGAAAGATGTCCAACATAAAGCATACAAACTTACCCTTGCCAGATGACTAGCTGCTAATATTACATTTTGCTATCTTAAGTTTGATAGTCCATCACTTCAGACTGGTAGAACTCATTATACTAGAGCTTTAGTCCTTACTACAAACAATACTAAATATTTCCAACACTTCCAAATTCAAACAGCTACTAAAGGAACACCTAACCAACTGGCTTTGCTCCTGTACTAAACCAGGCTGACATATGTTTCTCTACCACTAACACTTTCTTAGTTTGACTCTCTATCTAACACTTTTCAATGTCACCCCTATACTTTTATCTTTATCCACCTACAAGCCATCTCTTCTCTTCTCTTCCCTGTCACTCATATCATTTAATCTCTTTCTTTGCATCTATAGTTCATGTCACTATATCATCTGATGTTGTCAATCTTCATTCATTCTTGACTGATGGGTTTGGTTCTGATCCCTTAGAACCAACTAGGCCATTATACAAAGCTTGCACCAGTAAAAAACCCTCAAGTTAAGACTCTACCCATACTGCCTTTCTTCCCATCACCTCAGATCTCCTTTGCCGTGTAGAAAATTGGACACATCAGCCGATGCTCTCAGCTAAGTGCTTAAAAAATTCTTATTTTTCTAAGTATTGTACTGTTAACTCTAATTCCTTAATACTTAGTGTTGTTTGAGACTATTGTTGTGTGATTGACCCTTTCTGAGCTTTATTCCCCCATTTTCTTACCTCACGGTATAGTTCATTTACCATTGTTGGTAATAGGCCTCTTCTTCTCTCTTCCGTTGGTAATCCTTTAATATCATCATTGGTATTTTACTCTTGTACTTTCCTTCCCTTCTTTTACCCGTTTGTGTATTCCTCATATACCACAGTTGGTATATCTTTAAAAAAATGTATATATATATAATTTATATATACTTCATTAACCTTTCTTTCCCTTGTTTTCCTTCTGCTAGTAAGTGTGTGTGTGTGTGTGTGTGTGTGTGTGTGTGTGTGTGTGTGTGTGTGTGTGTGTGTGTGTGTGTGTGTATATGCACACGTGTCTTGTACACTAACTAGATGACATGGCAGAGAAATAAACTGTACATCCGGGTTTAAACAGTGTAAGGACTGTGGCAGAAAGATGCCCAATTCTGATGGGCATCTTTCTTGCATCTATTGTCCGGGTGTCCCCATCTGGAAATTTTTTGAGGTCATGCAAGAGGAAGCACCTGGATTTTCCAGAAGAATCAGTCACTGAGGATACAGATTACGATGAAGGGGAAGGGTCCCCATGATTACCCCCTGAAGATGTCTCCTTTGGAGACAGCCTGGAAATATTAAATCAGAGGAGTGATTGGAAGCCCTCAAACCCATCATCTGAGGAGTCTGTTTTTTTGCAAGCTTTTTGTGCCCATCCATCTACGTCTTGGGTGACCCCACCCGCTGACGATCTAATCAAATTGATTGTGCAGCATGCGTAGAAGGCTCCTAACACCATGCAGCCTATTCCCTAGAGACCATACAAAATTCTTTCAGCCCCAGAGGATCAGAGCCATTAGTCTAAGGGTCTAGCAGTGGATGCCATGGTGGTGGCGGTAGCCACCAAAAAGGAACTCACCAAAGAGAGTTCATCTGTCCATTTTGGGAAGCGGGTCTTTGCTTCATCGACCTTCGCTATTCAGTCCTTGAATTTTTTGGCACACTTCACTAGACTGCAAAGGGATCTGATAACTGAACTTTGAGAAACCCTAGCAGGAGCAGTGTCTGTCGAGGTTCGAGATAAGGTTGCCTCTCAGCTTGCTACTGTGGAGTTGATGTCAAATTCGTTCATGCAGCTTTTTGCGCATTCAGCTGAAGGGACGTCTAGAGCAGCGGGTACAGGCATTGCCATTAGTCCTCATGCCTGGATGCGCTTGTGTGATTTTGCGGACCCCTTCAAGTCTTCCTTTGTCAATGCTCCTGTTGATGCTACTTCATTGTTTGGCCCAAAGGTTAGAGACACATTAGCCAGGTGTGAAAAGGATGGGAAGACCCTTTCTGCTGTGGGTGTGTGTTTTTCTGCTGCATAGCGATCTTACTTTTGGAATCAGAGGAGTGGAAAAATGTGGTTCAAGAAGAGCCAAGGGCCTTTTCAGGACACATGTAGTGAGTAACCCCCCCCCCCCGGGGGCAGAGGGGGGAACTCTTCTGGAAGACACCCCTTCCATGGCAGAGAAGGTCCATGTAACCAGGGTTCCAGAGATTCCATTTGTGGACAACCCTACCAGCGCTTCTGAGCGGAAGCCCAATTGCTTACCTCTAAAAGCAGTCAGGGGAAGATTTTCTCTGCACCATTCAGCCTGGCTCACAATAACATCAGATTCCTGGATGCAGACAGTAATCACCAGAGGTTACTGCATTCCCTTCAATCTTTTGCCCAAACCCCAAAGGCGATTCCCCAATGCTCCAACCAGTCTGAGGGATCTAGTAGCACTAGAAGTTCAAAAGCTGCTTCAAAAAAGAGTCATCCCTGCAGTCCCACTAGATCAGATAAAATTTGGATTTTACTCAATATTCTTTTTAGTGCCAAAAAAGACAGGGGACTGGAGGTCAATCTTGGATCTCAGCCTATTGAACAAATTTGTACAACAGACAAAATTCCGGATGATCATGGTTTAGTCTATCCTTCTCTTTCTAGTGAAGGACGATTGGATCTGCTCTGTAGATCTTCAGGATGTGTATTACCACATAAAAATGTACAAGCACTCCAGAAAATATCTCCACTTTCGGATAGGAGCCAGTCATTACCAGTGTCGAGCACTGCCCTTCGATCTCACCACAGCCTCCAGGGTGTTCACCAAATGCATGGCTGTTGTAGCAGCTCATTTGAGACTACAGGAATTCCATGTGTTTCCATACATAGACGACTGGCTCCTCATCTCCCCCACCAGGCATCTGCTGCTTTGCCCCATAGAGTCTGTTCTACATCTTGCCAAAACCTTAGGCATTTCAATCAACAAAGAAAAATCACAACTATCCCCCACTCAGGACCTGTAATTTATCAGAGCAAGGCTAAATACAACATCCGGGGTGGCCTCCCTTCCTCATCACATGTAATTAAAGCTAAGATTGCAACTTCAAATGATCCTCTCCCAAGACAAGGTTCCTCCTTATCTGGTACTACAACTTCTTGGATCCATGGCAGCAGCAATAACTTTGGTTCCCCTAGTAAGGTATCACATAAGGCTGCTTCAGTAGCTCCTAGCATCACAATGGTCAGTTCTAACACACTGCATGTCCCATTCAATCATAATAACAAATCGCTGCAAGAAGGATTTATCTTGGTGGATGAAGGCAGAAAAAAATTTGTGGAGCCATCCCTTCTCCCCTTCTCAGCCCAAGGCCATAGTGACCACAGATGCTTCCCAGATAGGGTGGGGGGGATTTTCTGGGGAAGACTGTCAAAGGCACTTGTTCCTCACAAGAGGCCAGTTTTCACATCAGTGTCCTAGAACTGAGGGCAGTGCTTTTAGTGTTGCAAGCATTTCACTCTGTCTTTCCTTCAGGGACAATTGCTATCCAGTCAGACAACATGAGTGTAGTCTGGTATATTAACAGACAGGGGGGAGCCAGATCATAATCTCTATGTAGAGAAGTCCTTTGAATTTGGCAATGGGTAATCGCTTCCAACCACTTTCTAATAGCAATGCACATCCCAGAGAACTCCAATGTGATTGCGGACAAACTGAGCAGGTGTATCCTTCTGCCTCACAAGTGGTCTCTCTATCCCAATGTAACGACAAAGATCTTTCATCGATGAGGTCAGCCTTGCTGCAGTCTGTTTGCCTCTCCCATAAACCACAAATGCAGCAACTACTTTGCCCTAATTCCCCCTCACAGAGAGTCCCCGAGAGACACACTTCTTCATGATTGGCCCCCAGGATTTCTGCATGTCTTTCCCCCAGTTCCACTAATTCCCCAGTTTCTGAGGAAAGCCTAATGGTTGAGAAGCAAAGTGATTCTCATTGCACCATAATGGCCCCGTTAAGTCTGGTTTCCCTTTCTTTGGCCTCACCTGGTTCACTGCCCGTGGACTCTGGATCCAACTCTGGACCTGCTGTCTCACCCTCAGGGTTTGGTGCATCCCAACCTTCAACATCTCAAGCTGACAGCTTGGTTTCTCCAATTGCAGTAATTGGCAGGCAGAACAATTTGTCCTCCCCAGTGCAGAATATACTTCTGGCCTTCCATAAACCGTCCGCCAGGAAAATTTACCTTTGCAAATGAAAAATATTCTCAATCTGGACGTGTACAAATAGTATTGATCCTTTCTTGGCACCAGTTGATAAGGTCCTGGAATACTTAGCCACCTTATTTCAGTTGGGAGCCTCAACATCTAAATGTAAGGTTCATGTAGCTGCCATTTCAAATTTTCATAATGGTTTTGATGATCATTCATTGATGTCTCACTGTCTATGGAAATTTTTTCTTAAAGTGCTCAGAATTTAAAACACCCTTTCAAAGATTCAGTAGCACCTTGGGACTTGACCTTAATCTTACAATGCCTAGCTTGTCAGCCCTTCGAGCCAGCAGCCACTTGTGACCTCAAGTGTTTATCTTGGAAGACCGTCTTCCTAGTAGCTATCATGTCTGCTAGGAGAATTTCAGAGTTTCAAGCTTTGTGTGTGGATCACCCATATATCATCTTCCACAAAGAAAGAGTATCACTCAGAAGCAATCCCTCCATCCTTACTAAAGTGGTATTAGAGCCCAATATCAACCAGACCATAGACTTACCAGTGTTCTTTCCAAAATATTCAAACAAAGGAGAATACTGCTTGCATATGTTGGATGTTCACAGACAGTTACATTTTTACTTGGAGAGAACAAAATCTTCTAGAAAATCAAACCAATTATTTCTGTCCTTTTCAGGTAACAGTTTGGGCAAAGCGGTATCAAAGGTCACCTTGTCAAAATGTTTAAGAGACTGTATTACCTTTATATACAACCATAATAGACTGAAACTACCAACAAAAGTTAGAGCTGATTCTACGACATCTATTTCCATTTAAGCTGTCTTCCATTCCAGAGCTTCTATGGAACACATATGTGTCGATACAACTTGGGCTACCCCACATACCTTTATCACTCATTCCAAATTAGACATGGTCTCCAGGAGATGAGCATCCCATGGCTGTATCATACTCAGGAATATCCTTCCTTGGGGCCACCAAGGATCTAAAGTAGCTGGGGACTCTGTCCCATCAGGCAAGAATGAATGGAAATTGACAACATCAGATAAAGAAGTTATGTTCTTACCATAACGTTCGATCTGTGTTGTCGGTCTTCAATCATTCTTACATCCCACTCTCCTGCCCCATCCTAGAGACTCCTGGAGGTTTGGAACTAGTCCTGGGGTTTCATAGGGTTGTTCCTCAGACAGGGCTTCCATATTTTCTTAGCTGATAGGCAAACTCAATCTGAGGTAATGGGAAGAGAAGCAGTATGGGTAGAGCCTTTGCTCAAGAGTTTTTGGTTGGCACGAGCTTTGTATAATGGACGAGTCAGTTCCGAGGGTTCAGAACCAAACCCGTCAGTCAAGAATGAATGAGGATTGACAACACAGATGGAATGTTATGATAAGAAAATAACTTATTTTTTTCCAAGTTTTATTAATGTCATCTCATACTTCAATTGTTTTCTACGCATTATGATTTTGATTTTTTCACTATGCATTATGTTATCTGTTATATCCTCCTTTTTCACAACATTTCTTGTTAAAAATGTTTTTATTTTTTCTGTTATTAAACTTTATTTCATTTTTGTAAATTTTGTTCTATGGAACTTTTCTCCCCGGGCCTTTGCCCAATCGGACATTCCCAGTAAACAAATGTTAAATAAATAAACAAACAAATTTAGCCTACCCTGGTAGATTTTTTTTCAGAAATGTAGCTCATATTGAAATTCGTGGAGTAAAGCATTAAAAGTTATATCTTATTTCCATCTCTAGATCTTCATTTAGATGTATTGCTATAAAGGGTATGTTCTTTTAAGGTCCACACAGATAGTGGAGATCAGGACTCTGTTTCACTGTTGCAGTATTCATAACATTAGAGATCCCCTGCCAAAGGTGGCCCGATGTCCGGCCAGTATACCAAAGCCTTTTGGTTGGTTTAAGGTATGCCGTACATCACACATATGTTCCTTGCATAGCCTAGGGCATAAAGGTGACATCTGGACTTACCATCCACAGAACCTCTTTGCTGCCAGTCCGAATACCATTTTTTGATTGTCAGTCTGAACACCCGTTCCATTGCTGGTTCACCTAGCCATTGCAGATAAGTGCCCCATTGGGGTTCTTTTTTACTTATCTTTTTTTATTGTTGCTTGTGGGGTTTCATTTCATCCAGGAAGGGTAAATGCCAGTGTGGGAGACAGCTTCACCATAAAGACCACCACGACCAGTCTCTTTTGCTTAGGTACCTGTCACAACCATACGTCCTATTCCATTTGTCAGCCTTTTGTTCCAAAGACACTTCATAATAGACTGTGTTCTTTGGAGCTTCATCTGGAAAATCGGTGTCTTAACCTTCTTGCAAAAGACATAATGGAGGGTACTTCCCAGTCTGAGGGACAGACACCAAGTCCAAGAAGCCTAGACCAGAATCTTCCACTGTTCAGCTTCCATTAGACATCTCTCCCAAGGTGAGTGACTGCTGAGAGATTTGCCAGGCTTTGTTGTTGGATTCTTCTGCCTTGATTGGGTTGGAAGCCAGCAGGGATTCAAGATTAAGCACATCTAGGGGGTTTTGCAGACATCTGCTTTGGACGTTCAGGGGGAACCATGGCTGATTATCTCCGAGGGGCCTAGGGGTGTTTCTCAAATTGTAATGAGGGGAAGAAGTCTCTACTACCACCATTGAATGCCATCCTGGGCCAAAGCTGTCCAAATTTTATAAGGTGGACATCCCACTGAAGACAAAACAAAAGACTAAACATATTTCTCCTGCTCCGAATGATCCACAGAGTAAATAGTAGGCCTTTATTCAGGGTTTATTTAGTGCTTTGATGGCATCGAAACCTCCTCAGGGAATTTCTGTTCCAGCCCTCCCTTGGTCCTCTACTCCTCTGAAAAGCCCAGGGAGCAGGATTCCTCTGAGGAAGAGCTGGATATGGATGAGGAATCCCTTGCTCACTGTTCTCGGATTCCCTCTGCTTTGGATTATGGGTCAGAGGAAGAGGAATCTACCAGTTCTGATACTTCCTTTGAAGAGATTTCTTTTGGGGACATGAACTCAAGGATGAGGGAGTTTGTTAAATGGGATTGTGCTCAGGTTTCTGAGATGCATAAAATATACTATGAGTTGCTGTAGATGGCTTCTCCTAATCCTTCTGCTGTTTCTCCTGTTTTGGCTGTCTTGTTGGATGCATTTTCTAATGCTTTTAATGCTCCAGGCTCCCAGTCCCCTGCTCCCAAGAAACCTGATAGATTTTGTAGGGTGCCTGAGGACTGTATGTTATTGTACAAGTGCCTTTCTGTTGATCCCTTGGTGGTGTCTGTAGCTTCTGACAAGCCCTCTCAATTGCTTCCTTCTCCCAAGTTACTGCCCTCTGATAAAGACAGCAGGATCATGAAAAGTCTAGGCAAGAAGGTTTACACTTCTGCTACTTTGGCTTTTAGGGCTAATTATTAGACCCATATGTCTAGGTATTTTTGGCCCTCCTGTCCCAGGCTTGTCAGGTTATTTCTGATCTTTCAGACTCTGAGGGTAAAACTTCTGCTCTTTCCCTGTTAGAGACCTCCTTCCAGGTGGCTTATCATTCCATCAAGTGTAGTTATGATGTAGCATGATGCTGCTTTTGGGTCAGTGATGAGGAGGTGTTCTTGGCTTCAGCTTCAACCTTTGCCTGTTGATATTAAGGCTAGGTTAATGGATGCCCGTCTTGACAATAAACACTTGTTTGGAGAAGCTCCTGCTGCTATGTTTAAGTCCCTTCAGGATAAGGATAAGGCTTTACAGGAACTTAAACGTGTTTGATTCTGCTGTGCCTAAATTTCAGAGAAATTACTCCCATAAGCCAGCTTTTGTTCACAGGCAATCTGACCCTTCTCCTAAGGGTAAGAAGGGTGGCAAGTAAGCTCCTCCTGCTAAGGCTACTCAAGACTTCTATGCCTCAGAAGTCTCCCTTTCCAGATAAAGTAGGTGCTGTCTGACTATCCTATTCTTCCCAGCCAATTTACTCTTTCTCTTTGCTTTTCTCTTTCACTTCCTGTTTGGCTTTAGATTACTTAGAGTTCCTGGGTCCTGCCCATTATTCGCCAGGGGTATTTCATGGTTTGGAAATCCCTTCTCCCATTTATGGGTGTCCCTCAACCCCCTCATGAACAACTCTCCTTCTTTCGAGAGGTGCTTCAGGAACTCCTGATTCGGTACTATTCAAGCGATACCTGTGCCTCAAAGGAGGAGGGGAGTATTACTCCAGGATGTTTCTAGTACCCAGAAAAGATGGTACTTGGAGACCAATTCTAGACCTCTGTCATCTGAACACCTTTCTGAAGGTGCACTCCTTTCGAATGTTATCCCTTCAGACTTTGTTTCCTCTTCTGCTTCATCAGGCTTATATGGTGTCCCTGGATCTCAAGGATTGGTATCTCCCTATCTCAATCCATCCCTTTTCAGGAAGTTTTTACATTTCTCTTTTGCTTCATGGCATTTTCAGTTCTCTGCTTTGCCTTTTGGCCTCTCTCTTGCCCCAAGGGTATTCACCAAATGCCCTGCTCCTCTGAGTGCTTTTTGCAGGATTCAGGGGATCCAGATATTTCCTTACTTGGAAGACTTCATGTTTCAGGCATCTTCCTGAACTCCTGTTGTAAAACCTTCACTTTGCCATTTCTTTTCTACAAAGCCTGAAGTTTACAGTAAATTTCAAAAAGTTTTTTTCTGACTCCTTCTCAAGCTCATGTTTTTTCTGGGATGCAGGATCCAGACTGTGCCTATGCTGGCATCCCTGCCTCCTCCCAAGGCCTTGACACTCATTTCTTTCTTTCAAACTCTTCTTCTTTTGGTCTGTATTCCAGCCAAGGAGATTCTGAGAGCTCTGGGATTTACGGCATCCACCATCCCTATGCTTCCTCTGGCCAAACTCCACATGAGAAAGTTTTAGTGGTTTCTTAAGTTGGTTTGGCTTCAACATATGCATCCCCCAGACTTTGTAGTTCCTCTTCTGTCTTGTCTCAAGAAGGAATTTCACTTGTGGATCCAACAGTTGTCTCTGAATCCAGGGCTCCACTTTCATCCCCCTCTTCTCTATAAGGAGCTGTTCACAGATGCTTCAGACATGGGATGGTGGGATGGGGACCAGCTTTTGGCTCCCTAAAAGTGCCAGGGGTGTGGCTGCCTCTTCAACAGAAAGAGCACATCAATATCAAATAGATGAGGGCTCTTCTGCTGACACTTCAGGATTTTCATCCTCTTTTCTCCCCAGGACCTGTCAAGGTATTTACAGACAATACCACAGTGATGTGGTATGTAAACAAACAGGGGGGACAAGATCTTATCTCCTTTGCTGGTTGGCACTCCTAGTGTGGAAACTTGCTGTCCAGTATCAAGCACACTTTAGGCAGTTTACATTCCCTTAGGTCAAAACATTGTGGCAGACACTCTCAGCAGGTCCTTAACTCAGTTCCACAAATGGATACTTCAGAGGGATGTGTTTCTGGATATTGTCCTTTAGTGGATCAAATAGATCTCTTCACCACCCGTCTGAACAGACAACTTCCTCTCTTTTGTGGCAGAGTCCGAGGTCCTCTGGTTTTGAAGGTGGATGCCCTCTCTTTTTCTTGGAAGGGGATGTTTCTTTATCCTTTCCCTCCCCTTCCCCTCATTCCAAAAGTTCTGTTCAAAATTCAACAGGATGCTCCCAAAATCAAGTTGGTGACTCCCTTTTGTCCAAGACAGAATTGGTTCCCTCTTCTTCTGCATTTAGCCAAGCACATTCTTCTCAAGTTGACTCACAGGGTGGTCCTGCTCACACAAGACAAGCGATCTCTCATCCATCTCCACCTGTCCACACTTCAACTGACACTGTGGGTGATAGGATTTTGATTCCACATAGACACCTTTTTTCTGAGGACATGGTTAGGGTCCTGCAGGAGGCCCAGAAATCCTGTTTGTCCAAATGGTAGATGTTTTCTGTTTGGTGTCTTTCTTGTAAACTATATCCACTTTCTGTGGATGTTTCTTTGGTTCTCTCTTATCCTTGTGAATTGCTCAGTGCTGGGTTGGCTTATCATCTGTTAAGGCCCACTTATCAACTGTCTCTGCTTGTCTGCCTTTATCTCCTCTGTTAGCTACTAAATTTGAAGCTAAACCATTCCTAAAAGGCATCCTTCATATTAGGCCTCCCAGGAAGCCTGTTCCTCCTCTCCCCTGGGATCTTAATTTTGTTTTGGAAAAGTTGACTCAGGCTCCTTTTGAGCCTGCAGCTTCAATTTCCTTGCAGCATTGCTCTTGGAGGACTGTACTTTTGTTAGCCCCTATGTCTGCCAAATGGGTGCCTGAACTTCAAGCCCTTATGGCTTGTCCTCCTTTTTTGGTGTATCATAAGGACAGAGTGCCCTTGCATACTAATCCTTTTATGCCCAAAGTGATGAATGACTTGTCCCTTAATCAGTCTGTTCATTTGTCCACTTTTTTCCCTTCTCCGCAATCTGCCAGGGAGAAAGTGCTGCACATGTTGGATGTGCATAGATAGCTCAGATTTTAATTGGATAAGACTAAGACTATTAGCAACTCTGAGCAGCTGTTTGTTTCTTTCCATCATAGGTCCTTAGGATTAGCTGTATCCAAGAAAACTATTTCATTGTGGATCTCAAAAGCTATTTCATTTTGTTATTCCTTTCATTGTAAGAGCCTTCCTTATTCTGTTAAGGCTCAGTCTACTAGGGCTGTGTCTTTTTCTGGTGTTGTTTTAAGGGTTTGGATACTAGCTGTATTCTTGAGTGAGCTACCTGGACTTCTCTGCATACATTTACCAAGCACTACAAGTTGGATGGAATCTACAGAGCTAGAGCTGGTTTTGCTAGTTCCGTCCTTCATAGCTTCCTAGAGGGCTCTGCTGGTCCTTTTTTCATCCCATGTTTCCTCACGAGCTTTGGCACTCTCCCTAATTCTATGAATACTGCAGCTGTGAAATGGAAGGACATAGTACAATTGTGTAAAATCTTACCATAATGATAGATGTTCTTCTCTTCACTGTTGCTGTATTCACTCCATCCATGCTTCCCCTAGTCCATTTGCCTTTTGGATGTACTAGTTACCCTTTTCTTTTTCTTGGACTGGCGTTCCTATTGGGGGTCTCATTTCTGAGGATGGTACATCCAGATGTCACCTTTATGTCCTATGCTACACAAGGAGCATATGTGTGATGTACGGCGTACCTTAAAGCAACATAAATGCTTTAGTATACTGGCCGGATGTTGGGCTGCCCTTGGCAGACAATCCCTAATGTTATGAATACTGCAACAGTGAAGAGAAGGACCTCTACCATTATGGTAAGATTTTATACAACTGTACTTTAAAACTGTAACAAAAGTTCTATAAGAATATGCTTGGCAATGAATTTACCCACCATAATATTCTTTACTGTGGTTAACCTCAGATCTGGTGATTGTTAGATTTGCAGTGTACTGTGGGATGGGGAGGTAACCTGTGAAAGTTTGGTGTGCCAAGTAGTGCTAATGCCTTTGGCCCTAGTCTTATATATTTATGAAGATGGACCTACTTTTGCAGATCTGTCTGTATAGTAAGTGCACAATTTTACACTCCTGCAACTGCCTTATAAGACAATCTTTTCTATTCCAGTGGACTTCCTGGTTACCAAAATTAAAAAAAAAAGATCTTTTGAAGTATTCAGTACGCAGTCCTCTTTCAGCCAATTGATCCCACTGTAATTTGTTTTACTGTGATGCAAAACTTGGAAAAATGTAACCTAACAAAATTTCTTTAACATTTTCTTCCACTGAAGCTTACATTTTTGTGACATAGCTTTGAGCCATTCAACATTTTAGTGATTCTACTCCAATTTCATTGTCAAGCCATTGATAATTTTATATGTCTACTATCTTAAAATTACTACTTTTGTCATGATTCCAAGGTTCATAGAGAACGCTACTAGAATTATATTTTGCTGTATATTGTTTCTTCTTTGCCAGATGAAGATACTTGAATGATCTGTAGCAAATCAGGAAATATCTCACTAGGGATTCTGACTTATTGATTTTGATCTAGTAATCAATGTGCCAAAACCTGGACTTGTCAGATAGTCCTGCAAATGCTGTCTTGTTGAAAGAACTTTGAGAACAAGTAGTAAGAACATTCTGTCTTCTCGTGCCCATATCATTATCATCCTTGGTATTTCCAAGGATATATATTTGGTCTTATTCTGTATCTTGTCATTATCAACTATTTGTCTACAGATATCTGTTTTCTTCCAGCAGACATTTATGTTAATAACTTTGATGTCACATAAAAGTCTGTCTGCTCTCTAAACCAGTGATCGTTATATGGCCTCCTTAGGAGACCCAGATCATCTTCAAGGGGAGGCCCATGCAAGTCTAAATCTGTGATTATGAAGTTATCTATTCAGTAGTAATTTTATATGGGATAAGGCTAACTGCAGGAGGAGAATAGTCAATGAACATTTGTATCTGTTTATTGGCAGTACATCAAGGATGTTAAGTTTGTTTCTAAATAGTACAATGTAATGCATTTTTTTGTATTGGGAGGACCGGAATACCTTTTTAATACCTGTCTGAAGCTCAAAGGGTTTTCTTTGTTTTCATGGGAAGCTGATTGTGAAAGAATATGAAAATGTATGCTGTAGATATCTGCAGTGATCTGCATTGTGATGTTAATATCTGACATTCTTATAATAAGGAAAAAAGTATGAAGTGTCAATTTCTCAAACAAAATGTGTGGTTGCCAGCCTGATAAGTGTACAGTGATAAAGCCCTGACTATGGCTCAGGTGACCTGAGTGCAATTAGTGCCTTTGGTACTCAACAGAGTTGGTAAGGAAAATTATATTGCTCATCCTGAGGGCAGAGAAGGGACTATAGCTGGTTGTACGCACTATTCAGAGGAAGGAAGGAAGTGAGCCTGTAACCCTCGTCAAGCAAGTGCACAGATGGAAAGCTTTGTGCCTCCTGCTGTGATGCTGGCTACATGTTCTCCCTCTCAGGGGAGGGATTAAACCAAATTACAAATATCCACATTGCTTGTATGCCAACAAGGACAAAGCAGCCATCATAACTGCCAGAGTGGCAGTGACCCCCATGGATGGTTCTGAAAAGAGCTTGAGTCTAATTGAGGGGTGCTTGATTTTTGGCATATGAGACAAGAAAGGCATAAAGAAGAAGAAATAATATTCTGTATGGTACTGCTACGGAGGTGATTATAGTTCTCCCTGTATGGAATATCCTAAGGTCTAGTCTATAACTTATGCAACTTACCTTCTGGTAACATGAAATTTGGCTTGATTTCTTTTTGATATTCAGTAAGTATCCCGACTGATTAAATTCCAGGACTGAACATTCCATGTGATGTAAAATGAGCAGGTTCCTTTGTTTAAGTAAAATTGTGGAGAAATGAAATGGTTGCTCTGCTGGAACTTGGATGCCTCTTCTACTGTCATCATTAGTGAAGACTGTCTCCTTTTTTCTAGCTTTTCTCAGTAAAGTATGTACTCAGTGTATATGTTCCTTGAGGGAAATATTGTTGCTTTACCCTTGAAAGAAGCAGTTTTCTGCTAAGGAAAAAGAAGCCTGACAGGCTTATTTTTGTCCTAGCCATCAAGCTTCTACATTTGGACTTTTTCCCCATGCCTTATTTGCAAACTGTTTAGCTAAGATGATCTCTCTTTCTGTCTCTCTGTCTGCCATTGCTTGTAGGCTGAAAGGTTGCCACATTCACCTATGCTAAAACCATGTAAAGATCTTCTCTGCCTTTTGCTTGGTGTCACATTCCAATGTAAGGGACACAACTGATTTTCATAACTAGCCTAACTACACAAAGTTGCATGTTAATGTGTGGTCAAGGACACCAGATACACAAACGCCATA
This sequence comes from Protopterus annectens, assembly GCF_019279795.1. NCBI lineage: Eukaryota > Metazoa > Chordata > Ceratodontiformes > Protopteridae > Protopterus > Protopterus annectens. The sequence goes on from NC_056726.1 coordinate 1,968,259,682, forward strand.
GATATAGCCAACCTGCTGGCAGACAGGTTCAGTGAAAACTTCATCCCCCCTACGCCCCCATCAGTAAATCAGGACATCCCCAGCACCTGCCCCCTTCCCCTTATCTCTGGGGAGCAAGTCATCACTGCCCTCTCAAAGGCAAGAAATGCAGCCTCCATAGGACAAGATAACATCCCAGGCTGCATCCTACATGAACTCAGACAGGAGCTTGCAAGCACAGTTAAGTACCCTGTTCAATCAAAGCCTGAGTACTGGCTTCATCCCAGCTGAGTGGAGGACAACCACCATCATTCCTTTTCACAAAGGTGGAGCATCCGCCGAGCCAGGAAATTATAGACCCATCAGCCTAACTGGCCTGATCTTCAAGGCCATGGAGCGGATTATCGTGGACCTCATTAGCAGCGACACTGGCAACCTCTAAACACCTGATCCCACACAGTTTGGTTTCTTCAAGAGGAGTTCATGCCTGTCAAATTTGGTTGACTTCTTTGAGACAGTCACCAAAGCCATGGACGAGGGGAAGACTGTGCACACTGCCTACCTTGACCTGGCTAAAGCCATTGATACTATTCCCCTGTCAGGTATAATAGATAACCTCTCTCAACTAGGCATCAATCTGTATGTTACCAGATGAGTAACAAACTGACTCACTGAAGAACCCACCTAGTCAAAATAGGGAAAGCCACCTCAAGCAGTCAACCTATAATGAGTGGTGTACCCCAGAGATCGGTCTTGGGGCCTTTGTTGTTTGGGATATACTTTTCTGAGTTGCAGACCAAAACCACTGGGCTATGGCTGACCAAGTTTGCAGATGACTTTAAGGTGGGCGTTTTCATTAGTTCTCCTACTGATGCGGACATTCTCCAAGAGAGAGAGTCTCACCCAAACATATGAATGGTGCCAAAACATGGTCCCAAACTGAATTCCAAAAAATGCATCATCATCCCCGTTGGGAGAGTGACATGTCTACAAATTATCACATTAATAACAAGGTCCTAAGCACATAATCAGTCGTGAGGGACTTGGGCACCCAAGTTGATAGCAAACTGACTTTTGACCACCATTTTGCCAACGTTGTACAGAAAGCTTTCTACATGGCCTGCCTCATTAGTAAGGGTATCTCACCAGGGGCAAGGTAGTCATAACATCCCTGTATTCTTCCCTTATAAGACCCATTATTGAGTACTATGCCCCCTTTTGGCATGTACCTCACAAAGCACATGCAGCAGCTGGAGAGACCACAGAGGTTCCTCACCAGGAGAATCCAGGGCCTCAAACATCTACCCTACATAGATAGGCTTAAGGCCCTGACCCTCTACTCAGTCTCCTACAGACTCCTCAGAGGTGACCTTTATCTGGCATACAAAGCAATCTCAGACCCCACCTTGATGGGACTGCTGCATATCCGCAAGTCAAGTTCCACTCGAGTAACCCACACACGCCATCCCAACTTGGTCTGCGACATCAATAGGACTTGTTGGCGGGACAGATTTGTGTCCCAGAGACTCTCCCTTCAGTGGAGTAGACTCCCACTCCACATCAAGCAGAGTACCTCATTAAACCTTTTTAAGCGCAACCTGGATAACTGGACGGGGAACAGAAAATGCACACCTGGGATTCCACCTGTGTCCCTGCTGGACAGGGACATTGGGTCCTGACTTGTCGGAACAAGGGCTAAATTCTTGCCTAGGCTTATAAGGGCCTCAGGGCCAATAGCCTAGTAACTTCCTATGATCCTATGTATGCTACTCTGTCTCCTAATGAATAATGAAAAGCCATAAGACATTTTCTTTGTTGACATGTTTTTAGCCATTTTCTGAAATTTTGTGATAATTCTATATAAAGTACCAAATTTGGTGTATGTAATTCCTTGAACATTGTCTGCTTAGTATTAAGTTGATATCCATACTGCATTTTACTGGGTACTAGCTAAACAAAACCTGTAAAAATGTGTGTCCAACTTCCTGTTTATTAACTAATGCTTTGGACCATTCATATCTTTTGATGCATACTAAAGCTGCAATAGGAAACGTGACCTGCTGAATGCTCCTGGAAGTTTCTTGTGAATTGACTAAGTGAAATCAGTAACAAAATCCTGAAAAGTGCTTAAAGTGTCAATATCTTGGGTATGAAGATAGTGCATAAATAATACTGCATTATGTTAACTTGTAAAGTTCAACCAAAATTTAAGACGTATTGCTGCCAGAACAAATTGTATTATAATGCTAAAGTGTCAAAGTTACTGTTTAATACAGTAGCATAGTTTCTTTACTGGAGGACAGTGCCCAAATATTTAGAAAATGTATGCGTTTTAATTATTGTATACTGAACAGGTAGGAAGGAAATCTGGATAAAAAGGAACTTCTCCATAGGACATAATTGGTAAGTAAACCACAAATGGTATGTATGAAAAGCAGATGGAAAGTTGATCACCTTTCCATAAGTCTATAACCATAGGTTGTTATTGTTCATTGAAGAATTGTGTTCAGACCAGTAAGATGAATGAAAAGCCTGATTTTCAATTTTTATATCCAATACGAACTTACATGTAGAAGAAGCTGACCTGTGAGAGTAAATTCTCTTTCAAAGATAAGTAAACAGCAAACATTTCACTGTCTCACTACCAAGTAAACAAAGCTGTTAAAGTTCTGCAGATAATGTTAACATTAGCAATGTAGCCTTTTGGGAGGAGGCATATTTTGTTTCAGATGTTGACATAAAGTTTTGACAAATAAATCAGCCATCAAAAATATATGGAAAAGGAAAGTCACTTGATATTGTAGAATTCTCATTTATATATTAAAATTGTTTGATATTGGTTGGATGAAAATGGAAGTTTAGAACAGATTAATGCCATCAAACACAATTTGGTAAGTTTCTGTAAACTCTACTAAAACAGTATGTGCTTCAGAATTTCTTTAGTAAAGCTTTATGCATAAAAGGTATGACCAGAAAACTTCTCTGAATTAATACTGTAGAATTTTGTCATCTTTTACACTATGCCGGGCACCAGGCATGAAAAACAGTGTTACAATAATGAGAGCAGAAAAGTTTTGAAGATCTTATAATCAAAAAATACCAGTGCAGATTTTGAAATTTCAGACCTCCACAAAATCTAGGAGAGCTAATTTGCCACAACATATCCTTACTGATTTAAGAAATCGGATTGTTTACAATTGCTATATGGATAGAATAAAAGAAAAGTTGCAGAAAATATCAGTTTTAGTTATTGGAACCTTAGAAAACAGAAATAATGAGGATTTCCACCTGGCTAAATCTTGTTGAATTAATGACCAAGTTTTACAAGTATTTTTAGTACTAAAATTGTTTTGCAAAAATGTAATTCCAGAGTATTTCAGTGAGGTAGATAGTCCATCCCAAATAGATCAAATTGATTGATACTACATTAGTTATCAAAGACAGAAGTATAGTTTTCTTATTAATATTGAGGGAATAATTTGAGTAAGTAGAAAAAATATTAATGACAAATAATGTTTTTAGAATACCGTTCTAAGGGTAGTGAAAGCAAATGTTAATGTCATCAGTAAAAGCAGTACATTACCCTACATCACATTATTCTTAATAGCAGTAAATGGAAGTTCTTACATTACCCTAAACTAGCTCATTCTCACAGCTATAACTATTAACTGCTAAAGGCTATCTTGATTCTACACTCAGTTTCAGTTAGCAATGTATACACATGTACTGTTTTGTCTTTAACTGTTATGTAGACTGCATTTCTCTATCTTGCATTTACTGTATCACACTGTTCTCACCATTAACTCATGCGGCCAGTTTTGGTCACTAACTGTGCCATTTTTTGTTAAATTTGTTAATTTGTTAATTATTTGCTAATTATTGTTATATAACTAATTTCTTTACTGACTTGCTTTGTACATTGTGATTAATATGTGTTCAATTTGATTGTTTAGTACTGTATATTTGTATGTATGGAGCTTTTCTCCCTGGGTCTCTGCTGAAAATGGGCCTCATGACCAGTCAGACATTACCTGGTAAACAAACAAAATAAATAAATAAATGCTATTAAAGACAGAGTAATGCATAGAAGAAGATGAAAAAAGATGACATAAGGGTTCAATATATAAACAGAAAGGAAGAGGCCAGCATTGCCTAATACAATTTTGACTGCAAAAATATGCCATTTAAGTAAATACTAATTGAAAGTGTAGAGTAAAGAATGTGTATTGTACTGACAAAGGATTCAGGATAATTTAGCTTCCGTTAGCACAATGAATAGGAGTCTAAAATTTGCATGATGAAATGCATTAGCAGCATCTATAGCCAGCAAAAATAGGCTTATGAAAAAATGTAGTTAATTAAGAAGAGTGTATCTAATAAGATTGTTTGATCTGCGGTTGGTCTGTAGCTTAAAATAGATTAATAATGATATATATTAGAGACAGTAAATACCTGTTTAATGTGTTTGCTCAGATGGAAGTAAAAGTCCTTAGATTTAGATTAGTTATTGGTATAGAATGACTGACAGTTATTTGAGTTTGAAGCATCCACGTATATTTTATGTAGAAAAATAGCTTTAGACTCAAGATATATATCTGAAATGGCTCTCTGCTGGATAAAGATAAACAAGTTAAACAAAATTTTTGATAGCTATTGATAAGGGCTTTGTAAATGCCAAAATTGAAACCATCTCTTCCAGACTCTTGTGGAGTTTAGTGACCTAATACTGTCCAGTACATTTTGTGAGATTGCTCAGCAAATGTAGACCAGAAGTTTAAAGAATCTAAACAGAATGTCAGATTCCTGGGAAATTATTTTAAATTTGGAAACAAACCCAGAAAAATTTGTAGAACACCATTATTATTATTATTATTTATTTATTACTTTGTCACAGTGCTTAAAACTTGACTCTTAGTAGGCTGTTTAACCTGAATTGTTGATGCCAAGAATTTCAACATCATGTTGGCCTGTTAAGAAAATGTTTTTGTAATCTAGTCTCAAACAGCTTTTAAGTCAATTCCCTGTATAATTTGGCTTGTAATTCTTTTAGTTGTTACTGTAAGTATGTATCCATTTCTTTATTAAAATCCAACTCAGTTACTTTATTTTATGTAAAAGCCTGGTCTGTTTCTGTATTCTGGAATGTTTTTTAAGAACAAAGTTTGTGATATAAAGTAATTCCATACCTCAGCTTGTAATGATGTCCAATGAATGCCAAAGTTTTGATGAGATGTAGACAGTACTGTTGGTCATTTATTTATTTAACATTTGTTTACCAGAAAAACCCGACTTGGAATGAAGACAATTTTCAGAAGAGGCCCGGGGAGAAACGCTCCATGTGCATGTCTTTGTGATGTAGGAGGAAACCCACATGAATGCAGGGATGACATGCCGACTCCACACAGAAGGCACCCCAGCCAAGAATTGAACCAGAGAACCCTCTTACTGTGAGGGGACAATGCTACTGTTGCACCACTGCGCCCTACTATTAAAATGATCAAAGTGGTAATACAGACAATCTTTGTTTTAGGCCTTATTAAAATATTTGGTCCAAGGTCCAAACTGAGTATTTTCCAATCAAATTTAAGTGTTTACTAAAGTATAAGTAAAGGTATATCTTACTGTGATCTGAAATGTAACTGTGTTGAACATTACAATCAATTATAATATAAAGTCTGATGTTAAGGAATCTGTTCTGTATCATGATTTGATAGTGCTACAGCTGAGAGAAAACTCTGAATTGTTTGGTGGAGAACTTGAAAAAGATCAGTTAAATTATGAGCTCCCTTTATGTCCTTAAAACATTAGCATTTTTGAGTTTTGCACCCAATTATGTTTCACTTCATTTATTGCTGTGTTCCAGTCCTGTGCTGTAATAAAATACCAATTCATAAACTTATTTCAGAGTAAATTTTCAGATCCTAAGAAGTTAATTTGGTTTCAACAAGGAACATATATTCTGAGGAGAAGGATTCATTTGCCCACACTAGGAAGTCTAAAAGTAATAAAGATCTTCCATATATGTCAACATTTGAAGACACTCTAGAAAAGTTAGTTAATTTCTTGATCAGAATAGCTACACCTAACTTATTCTCAGATACATGTTGACCAATCAGATGAACTTTTGCTGAATTTAAAAAACTTGAAAAAAGTTCATTGAAATCACTTTCAGAGAACCTCAGAGAAATACATTTTTTTTGTTGGAGGGCAAGTCCTCCTGTATCCCCCTTGTGGGGTAACTTCTCCACATCCCCTAAACTTCATATGTACAAACTTCTAGGTAACAAAATAACGGGGAAAGATGATAACTGCACAGTTAGTAAAAACAGTTTTGGCTAAATCTTTTAACCTTTGCTAAAACTATGTCCAGTGAATTAACAACCACCCCTTAATGTTATTCGTGTTTCACTGTTGCAGTCATTACATTTGGGTTATCTGCTTGAGGGTAGCCCTCAGTCAGCCTGATTATCAAAGTCTTGGGTCCTGCGTCGGTTGCTGTCTCATCTTCCATGACGTCAGGTAGTCAGGGGTATAAAGCATGCAGCTGATGCCATTACATCAGTCTTTCTTGCCGTGCGGTGCCTGAAGCAGATGCAGTTCGCAAGTGCTGGTCGGCCGACTCCTAAAATTTTCGTTTTTCGAGTTTCAGATCCGAAGTCTTCAACTAAGCTAAGTACCCCATTGGGGATCCTTTTTCTTGCTCTAAACCGATGTCAGTAAAAGTTAATTGCATTTCTTGTGGAAAGCAAATATCTCATAAAGATTTTCATTCGTACTGCATTCCTTCCCAGATCATGATGTACCTCGCTGTTGGTTTTGTGCCTTATTCAAACCTCGAAATATTCGTCTTTGTTTCATTTACACATCTAAATATTTTGGTACTCGGTTCAATTATCCAGAAATGGCTTCGGTAAGCCACCCGACTACCGACATTCTGAAAAAATGCAAAGATAAAGACAGAGACAGACCACATTGGTCCAAAGCTGCCAACGACTCTTCTCTTAAGCTAGTCGCCAGTTTGCCAGTACTCAGTGAGGTGCTGTCACAGCCCCTGATACCCGCTACTTAAGATTCGCAGGCCTCTACTGAGACCCATTCAGAGTCCAGTATGCTGCGAGATGCTTCTTCGACTGTGGATGGGTCCTGAGCCGCTGTGCAGGCACCGGCTTCTGAGGGTTTAGTCAGGCCTACTGACTTGCATATTAAACCAATGACATCTTCTTCAAGGCCTAAAACTCGATCCATGCCTAGAAAACCATGAGGATTCTGATGCAGAGGACTCTGTTCCCTCTGCTTCTCCTCCAGAAGATTTCTCTTTTGGTGAACCCTTGCATACTCTTAGGGAGCATTTCCGCAGGGAAAGCCAGGATTACTCTGACTCCAAAAAGAGGCTTAGGGAATTCTTACTCCTACCTCAACACAGGCCTTTAGCTATCCCTCCTGTACTGGGCATTGTAGATGATGCCTTCTCGGGATCTAGCCTGGCCCCTGACTCTTTACCTCCGCCTCCCAGAAAACCTGACAGGTATTACAGTGTACCTGACTCTCACAAGTTCCTCTTTAAGAATCCTACTGCGGATCCTGTGACCATTTCACAGGGACCCAAAGGCATTAAGGCTACTACTGCCAAAAACCCTACCCCCTCTGATAGAGATTCCAGGGCCCTGGGCAGATGGGGTAAGGAGGTATTCACTTCTGCAGCTTTGGCCATTAGGGCCTTAAACTGCCAGTTTCATATGTTAAAGTATCAGCAGCATATTATTGGATTGCTTAAACAGAAAATGATGTTGATTCCTGACGGTGCTGAAAATAAAGAATTACAGGATTTAATGCATTCTGCTGAACAAGTTGGAAAACATACTTTATGTGGTTTTGATTCATTAGAGGTATCTTGTAGGGCTGTTGTCACTGGGTCTGTACTTAGAAGGCATGTTTGGCTTAAGGAGCAATCTTTGCCAGGTCATGTTAAAGCTAAATTACTGGATGCTCCCTTAAACCAAGACCGCCTGTTTGGCAACAAAGCAGAATAAGTACCTAAAAAGATGGAGGAAAAAGCTAAATATATGCAAACTTTTCCAGGCCTTCTCAGTCCAAACCCAGAACCACTGGAACATACAGGCTTCAGTCCCAAGGTACTCACAGGCCTAAGCAGTGGGGGGCTTCCTCTTCCAAAGCTGTGAGTAGTAAGACCCCCCCCCATGGTAAACTGTCACAATGACTTGACTTTAAATCTTCCAAGCCCTGCTCAACTGACTGTTCCTTTAGGGGGATAGATCGCCCTGCATGCAGAAAACTGGGAACTCATTACCCAAGACAAATGGGTTTTAAATATAGTTTCCCAAGGATACAGATTTCACTTCCACTCCTTACCAACCCCAAACGGTTGGCCAGACCTACCCCCAAATCAGTGGGCAGAGGCTCAAAAGCAAGTTCTCTGTCTTCTAAGCATCAGGGCTATTCAGCCTGTCCCAAAAGAAGAATGGGGGCAAGGTTTCTACTCAAGACTTTTCCTGGTACCCAGAAAAGACAATTCCTGGCGTCCTATCCTGGACCTGTCTATCCTAAACACTTTTTTGGTAATCCCAAAATTCAAAATGCTAACTCTTCATTAGCTGCTTCCCATGCTAGGCAAAAATGCCTGGCTGGCAACACGGGATTTAAAGCAAGCTTACCTGCACATCCCAATAAGGGAATCTTGCAGAAGTTACCTACGCTTCAGAGCAGGCTACATGCACTATCAGTTCTCTGCACTGCCCTTTGGCTTATCTACTGCACCCAGGGTATTCACAAAGTGCCTAGCTCCAGTCATTGCATTTTTCAGGCAAAGAAATATTCAAATATACCCATACCTGGACGATTGTCTAATTCAGGCAGAAATCCATGACATATTATTAAACCATCTGGCATTTGTAAAGAAATTACTGACTTCTCTGGGGTACACCATAAACAAAAAGAAATCACATCCAGTACCCTGCCAACAAATTGTATTCCTGGGAGCAAGCTTGAATACAACTTCCCAGATGGCCTATCTCATGCCAAAGAAACAAGTTCATTTGACAGCCTACTTCAAAAAACTGGCCACAAAGACCCAACTATTTGCAAGGAAAATACTGCAAGCCTTGGAGTTCATGGCCTCTTGCATTCTACTAATTCCATATGCAAGACTGTATATGAGGAAACTACAATGGTATCTAAAAAGCCTATGATGTCAACATTCTCAGGACCTAGAATCAATGATTCCTATCATACTTTGTCTAAAGATAAAGTTCCTTTGATGGGCAGAGGCCTGCCACCTAAACAAGGGATTGCCATTCACTCTACCCCCTGCCACCCAAACCCTAACAACAGACGCATCAGACTATGCATGGGGGGCTCACTTGGCAGGGCAGTGCATTCAGGGCAAATGGAACCCTAGTCAAATGCACCTACATATCAATCATAAAGAAACGTTAGCTGCACAGAATGCTCTGACATCCTTCAAGGACCACATTCTTCCAGGACAATTATTGGTAAAGACGGACAACACCACTGTTATGTGGTACATAAACAAGCAGGGGGGAACCCACTCATACCCTCTCTGCAGACTAGCCATGGCTCTGTGGAACACAACCTTGAGCTACCCAGTGCACCTACAAGCTTAATCCCTGCCAGGCAAGCTAAATATACTGGCAGATGACCTAAGCAGAAATCTCATGGACCCACATGAGTGGAAACTGGATCCAAAGATATTCAAAATTTTGAGAACCCAGAGATAGGCCTGTTTGCCTCTCCTCAGAACTACCAATTGGACAAATTCTGCACAAGGACTCCCCACAGACAAGCTTGGAAAGTGGATGCTGTGTCCTTCACATGGAAAATCCTATCAGTTTATGCCTTTCCCCTTCTGCCTCTTCTCTCCAAAGTGCTACTAAAGATCAAACAAGACAAACCAAGGACAATACTTATTGTACCAGACTGGCCACACCAACACCGGTACCCCCTCTTGTGCAGTGTGTCACTTCTGGAACCATGGCACCTGCCTCAAACCCCTGCCCTGCTGTCCCAGCAGGAGGGTCAGATTCTGCACCCACAGCTTTAAACTCTGAACCTTGCACCCTGACTAATTTCATGATCTCTCTGTTACCATCCCTCAGTAAGAAAGTGATGGATGTCATTCCGGAGGCAAGGAGGCCTAGTACTAGAAAATTCTATGCTGAAAAATGGAAAAGATTCTGTTCCCGGAGCCAAACACAGGGGATGGACACAACTGTGCCCAATATACCGCACATTCTTCAATACGTAACTGAAATGATTCACAAGGGTCTTTCCTTTTCTTCCATCAAAATTCATGCCCCTGCCATTTCAGCTCATTACAATACAGAGCCACCCCTATTCTCTCATCCACTGCTGAAGCAATTCCTCAGAGGGGCCAAAAATGTAAGACCACCCAGGAGAGCCCCTACTCCAGCCTGGGACCTTAACTTTGTATTGGAAAAACTCACTCTATCTCCCTCTGAGCCAGTTAGAAATGCAGAGTTGAAACTACTTTCTTGGAAAACAGCCTTCCTTCTAGCCATCATTTCAGCAAGAAGTGTGTCTGAATTACAGGCCCTCATGGCAGTGGAGCCTTTCATCATCTTTCATGCAGACAGGGTGTCCCTCAGGACCAATCCCTCTTTTATGCCCAAGGCAGTATCCAGTGTGGCCCTTAATCAGTCCATTCATTTGCCAACCTTATTTTCTAATCCACAGAACAAAGGGGAACAAATACTGCACTCCTTGGACGTGCACAGACAACTTAGATTTTACTTGGACAGGACTAAGCCTCTCAGGAAATCTGAACAGCTGCTGGTTGCATTTGCTGCAGGGGCAGAGGGGAAGGCCATTTCAAAGCAAACCATTTCTAAGTGGATAGGCCATTGCATTCATTTCTGCTATAAGCACCATGGAAAACCTACCCCTACATTCAACCAAGGCTGCATCTACCTCTACAGCCTTTCTCAGATGTATCCCTACCAGTGACATCCTAGAAGATGCTACCTGGAGTTCTGTACATACCTTCACCAAGTATTACCACTTGCCAATATTTTCTAAATCCAGAGCTGGTTTTGCCAATGCAGTTTTGCAGGGCCGTATAGCTAGTCCTAATGCTATCTAATTGCCTCCTCCCTTCCTTAGCTTTGGGAATCTACCTAAATGTAATCACTGCAACAGTGAAACACGAAGAACATAGTACAGTTGTGTACACTTACCATAAATATAGATGTTCGAATGTATTCACTGTTGCAGCCCTGGTTACCCTCCCTCCAGCCCCCTGACTTCTATTGACTATACCTCTATTCTTGCTTACTGTGCTTAAAGCTTTCTTGTGTATTTGCTGTTTTGTTGGAGGTGTAACCTTATATATATAATTGCCATTATGGGGGCACTTGACATCTGGGGCAAGAAGAACTGATGTAATGGTGTCAGTTGCATGCTTTATACCCCTGACTACCTGATGTCATGGAAGATGAGACAGCAACCGACGCAGGACCCAAGACTTTGGTAATCAGGCTGACTGAGGGCTACCTGCAATCAGATAACCCAAATGTAATGACTGCAACAGTGAATACACTCGAACATCTACATTTATGGAAAGTGTACACAACTGTACTTTCTGAAGTTACCTGCTTCTGCAGTAAAAATTTCTACTGACTTTGCAGCATATGGGCCTCCAGGATCATAGTAATATTTGCATCAAAGTAAGTGCAAAAGGATTTTCTGTTTATGAGAGACTTGAGTACTTCTTAGGTTCCAAGATGAAACATTTAGCATAGTTCAAGAAATGCAAAATTATAATAATCTTGTTTGAATTCAGTTGTAGTAGGTAGGTAAAACGTATTTAATATCTGAAATCTGAATGTGCAGTAGTCTAAGGGCATAAACTATAACAAGTATTAATTGGTATAACTTGAAGTATTCAAAATAAACAACAAAATATTATGGTGATGGAAAGTTAACTAAAAAACAACATGTGGACTTTAATGTGGTCTGAAAATTATTTCTACACTTAAGATAAAAGTCTGTAGTTTAATTCATTGATTTCCACTTTTCACTGAGAAATAAATAGAAAAGCAGCTTTTTTGCAAGGGCACATGCTCCTGCACTACACTTTCACACCCACTTGATTTTATAAACCATCTCCTGTAATCACATATGGGGAATAAGGCAAATTCCCTTATCTCTCTATCTGCTGATCTCACACAAAATACACACACTGCACAACAAGTTGGCCATGTAAGTGGAAAATGCCACAGTTAATCCACAGCAATCTAAGAAATGAACTTGGATGTAATGCTTCAAAACTGCATTTTGACAATATCTGACTTGATATAATGAATGAATGCAAGACAAAATTGGCTTATAAATGATGACTTTCAGTATGGTCCTATACTGAAAGGAAATTAGAGAGCATCTTAAATTGATAGGATTAATGCTAATATATAGGGTGATTTTGGAGAACAAGTTGGCTTTAAGTACTTCTTTTTCTTCCCCGGTCATCTTTATTAAATGTTCACATATGACAAAGGCAATCTTACATTTATATAAATGAAAACCATATAAAATGATACCACTTTATTTATTTATTTTATTTATTTATTTACATTTGTTGACCGGGAGTGTCCTACTGGACATAGGTCCATTTTCAGCGGAGGCCTGGGGAGAAAAGCTCTGCAGTTAAAATATACAGACAATTACATTGGATTTACATAGTTTTACGATTAACAATTTGATTAACGTAGCAATTAATTACAAACATAGTTACAGATGAAGAACATAGTACATCAGTAGACAACTAGAATCTTTATCTGCGAAGTACATAACAGACATTAACAGTTGTTACAATAATAAGTTCCTGCTGTATAATAAGTAGTAGGGTTATGAGCATCCGAGCTTGCTATAATCAAGGTAGTTAGTGGGGTGGAAAGAAAGGTAGTTGCAAACAGTTTGCTTCACAGACACCATTGAAACAACTGCAGTTGCAAACATTATACATCACTTATAAACCATCCAGTCATTGTCAGTTAAACATTATATGGCTCACTCAAATCCTGCCTCTTAAACCTTGTTCCTGCTCTGCATATATTGTTCCCACAATTCCCATTCTTTCCTATGTAGTTTGCTCCTTCCCTTTTCTAAAGATCCCAATTCCAGTTGTTTTATCTCTGTTACTATATTCACTACTTCTAGTAAAGTTGGTCTAGACTTTGATTTCCATTTTTTAGTAATTGCTTTTCTGGTGGCCACCATAATTAGACTCATCAAGGCTTTACTATGTCTAGGCAATGCTGATTCTGTAGCATAACTCAAAAAAATCATGTCCCCAGTCAGTCCAATCCGCTCACCCTGCATCTCTGACAGAGCGGACTGCAGGGAATTCCTAAAGTCTGCCAGCTCACTACACTCCCAAAAAATATGTTCCCAGCCACTTCTTTCTTGCCTGTCACACCTCCAACATTTGCTTTCCGCCTGAGGAAAAATTCTTTGGAGTCTACTTGGGGTATAAAAACATCTATGTAAACACTTTCAGGCAAAGATCCTAAAGCTTTAAGTACTTCTTTTGCCTGAAACTTTGTGTTGTATTTGACTGCTGACTGCTACTGCTGAAAGATAGAGTGAGCCGTATCTGGCCTTGATTGTCACTATTGTCTTAGAGCAGAATCACCATTTTTGGTCTATGATGGACTCAGGGCTCTTATTAACTAAGAAGAGACTGCAGTAAAACAACCAGTTACAGTGAAGCACCCTGCAGCATTTGTAATGCTCATTAGGATGTGCAAAAATGACAGACACTGTGCATTTGTTATCACTTTCAAAGAGGACCTTAGGATGACTGCCAGGTGGTAAAAGAGAGAGCATTTGGCACAACTGCCCCAAGAACATTAGATCTTATTCTTAAAGTGATATTAGCTTGGATTGTCCATCCATACATCCCCTTTTCCCATTTTTAAACATGGGGTCAGGGTGTTGCTTCAACAGTGACAGTCAAATAGAGACACTTGTGATATGTCATCCTGTATTTCTAGAAAAATGAGTCTACCCTGTATCTGAGTTAGTAATGAGTTATTATGCATTCATATCTTATAGTTCACATTATTTCTGTTTAGTTTTTCAGTGGTAAAATTCAGGTTCACAACGCAAAGCCCTGATCATAGAATCACTTAGATTCATAAAAAATGAAATCCAGAAAGTGAAAATCAGATTCCTTGAATATACAACACATTACTAAAACGTATTGCATTTAACATTTTGATCTACTCATGTGGGGAGTTATGTCTAACATACTTCAATAACTTACATATGCTAAGTCCATCATTGCAGAGCTGTGGGGAAGTCAGAAAGCCCACAAACTGTATTGTTTACTGAAAGTACATTTTATTTTCAAGTTAAATGGAAAAAGTTGCACTTTAATCCAAACAGTTCTGTATCTGATGACTTTCAATGCCAAAATTTCAAGCTGAAAGAATTCACACAAAGTGCCTTTGAAGAAAATATATGTTTCCCAATAATCAGCTGTATATCATAGGTGTGTACTAGGCTAATGGCCCTGGAGCCTTTACAAGCCTAGCCCATAGGATTACCCTGGCATCATGCCACCCGACCTTAGTTCCTTGTGCCTCTGTCGAGTAGAGCCACTGGAGTGATCCCTGGGACAAATTTTCTATTTCCCACCCACAAATAAAGATTTCTCTTGAAGAGAGTCAGTGAGGTGCTCTGTTTGACATGTATGGGAAGTCTGTTCCATAGCATGGGCAGTCTCTGGGTTATGAACCTGTCCCTCCAGCATGTTCTGTTGATTGTGGTAATGAGGTTGAGGTCTCTGTTGCGTGTGGTGTGGAGGGATTGGGATTTCTTTAGATGTAGCATTTTTAACAAAGCTGGGTCAGACATGGCTTTGTAAGTCAAGTAGAGATTGTCTTTAATAGGTAATATGAGACAGAGAATGGTTGGAGTTTTTCGAGTTTATCCATATAGGACAAGTATTTAAGGCCTAGGATCCTCTTTGTGAGGTACTTTTGCTGCCTCTCCAGTTGTTGCAGGTGTCTAGTGAGATGCATGCCAAAATGGGGCATTGTACTCAATGACTGGCCTAATGAGGGAAGAGTAGAGAGAGACAATGACCTCTTTCTGCCTGGATGCAAAAGAGAGGTTGCTGTCAACCTGTGTTCCCAGCTTTCTTATAATGCCTTCTGTGCTCAGTGGACTACCATCAATGTGGTAATTCAAGGGAACTGGGTTTTTCCCAAGGGGGATGACGACACATTTTATGGCATTGAGCTTAAGGTCATGGTTCTGACACCAGTCGTTGGTCTCATTGAGGCCTTTCTGTAGGATGTCAACATCACTTGGGGAGTTAATAATAGATCCCAACTTGCAATCGTCTGCGAACTTTGTCAGCCAGAGTCCCTTCGTGTTGGCCTGGACTTCAGACAAGTAGATACCAAACAGGAGAGGACCCAGGCCCGAACCCTGTGGGACTCCAGTCATGACTGGTCGGCCATCTGACTTGGAGTCATTTACGTTCACACTGTGGGTTCTATCTGTGAGCCTGTTTGCATCCCACCTAATGATATAGGGGTCGATGTCTAGCTTAGTGAGTTTTTCTATGATTCCTGAGTGGTGAATGGTATCGTAGGCCTTGGCCAGATCAAGATAGGCTGTATGAACCATCTTGCCTTCATCCACAGCTCTGGTGACTGACTCAAAGAAGTCAACCAAGTTGAGAAGGCATGACCTACCCTTCACAAACCAAATGTGTAGGATCCAGAGTTTGGAGATTCCCTATATTCTTGTTTATTAGGTCTATGATGATGATGCGTTCCATAGCTTTGCATATCAGACTTGTCAGGCTAATGGGGTGATAATTCCCAGGGTCTGTAGTCGCTCCTCCTTTCTGGAGAGGGATGACTGTAGCAGTGCTCTATTCAGTAGGGACAAAGCCTGAGGTGAGGCTGTGATTGAACAAGGCACACAAGTGAAATGCCAGTTCACTCTGTAGTTCATGTAGAACACAGCCAGGGATATTATCAGGTCCCATAGAAGCTGTATTTTTGGCCTTGGACAGTGCTGTTTTAACCTGTGCAGCACTAATACTGGGTGCTTGGCAATCTACTGGTATTGTGATTGGTCCTTTGGAGGGGGGAGGGGTAAAGTTAGCATTGAATCTGTGAGCCAGTATATTGGCAGAATCTGTTGGCTCAGTATAGAAGGTACCATTGTGCAGTAGCTCAGAGCAAATCTGGGTATTGCCATGGAAATTCTTTACATAACTATAGAAGGCCTTGTGATTGTCTTTACTATCTGCTGCAATTCTGTTTTCATAGCTAGCTTTAGAAGATTTGATGAGGGATCTCAACCTTTTGTTGAGGCTGATAAGGGAGTTTTTCCAGTCTTGGGGATATTGCCGTATTCCACATCAGTTTCCTCCTTCTGTTGTAAAGTTTGTTTATGGCAGAGGACCACCAGATTGGCTTCCTTTTTTTTTTTAGGAGAGTGTTTTGTATCTTTTGGGTATGGCGAGATCCATGCATTTGTGTATGTGTTCATACAGTGCACTGGTGTATGATTCGGTAGTCATGCAACTATTCTCCGTTTGCATGGGTGCCGTGAAGGTAGCCACCTCTGTTTTTAAGAGCCCAAAGTTAGCTTTGGAGAAGTTTTTCATGGTGGTTATCTTTGTGGGGGTGGGGGGATGAGAGGAATGTGGATTTCCAAGGTGATTAGTTTGTGGTTGGATCTAACCAGGGAGGAGTTGACTATTGGTGTAGAGCAACAGTCAGCCATGTTAGTAATGACCAGGTCAAGGATGTTGCTACCTCTAGTGGGGGTACGAAGGGGCTGGTCCAGAGCATTGGAATTAGTGAATGCCAGAAAGCACTGGGCAAGGGTATTGGTACATGAGTAGTTTTCCCAGTTAATGGAAGTGTAGTTGAAGTCACCAAGTACGGCAGTGTTAGCTTGGACCCTAATATTCTCCAGGGTGCTTAGGAATGTGGAGTGTGAGTCTTGGGACAGATTTCATATATTACCTTTTTCAGCTTTTGATCTTTAAAATCAATATGTGCCGTATTATAACAATGAGCTCCAGTTGGCTGTCTTATCCCCATCTTCCTGTTCTGATAGGACAACTGGATTTTGGTTTGACATCATCTTCATTTGTTACAGTTTAAGTTGCTTTTCATGTTAGTGAGATATTTTTCTGAGTGACTCATTTCTCCAACTGCAGTGTCTGCATTTCCTTGACTCTACCTTGATTCTCTGGCATCAAAACAAAGCAGTTAAAATTGGCAACATACCTCATTATCCTTATTCCTTGCAATGGAGTATTCCTGTATTCCAGAAAGTCTGAAATGAGACACCCCCTGCAGCTACTACTAGTGTTGTTTTTCAATAGATTCTTCACTTACTGAACATTACTGTCTACATGACTGAGACTAAGGGTAACATGGACTTGCAGCTATGTGCTTAAGCTATCAGTCTCATAGGTAGGTACTAGGCTATCGGCCCAAGGGCCTAAGTAAGCCTAGCCAACAAGGTTCCCTGGCTTACGCCACCCAAGAAAGTTAATGTCCTTTGCCCCTGTCGAGCAGAGCCACAGAAGTGATCCCCAGGGTGTATTTCCTATTTCCCATCCACTCATCAAGATTTTTCTTGAAGAGTGCTAATGAGGAACTTTGCTTGACATAGATGAGTAGCTTGTTCCAGAGTATAAGAAGTCTCTGGGACAGGAATCTATCCCTCCAGCATGTCCTGTTTATTCTGGAGACAAGGCTTAGGTCCCTAGAGTGTGTAGCTTGGAGGGATTGGGATTTCTTTAGATGTAGCATGTCCAACAGCTCTGGGTTTAACATAGCTTTATATGTTAGGCAGAGATCTCCTCGGAGTAGGTGATATGCTACAGAGCAAAGCTGGATTTTATTGAGACGGTCATTGTTGGGCATCTTTTTGAAGCCAGTAATCCTCTTTGTGAGGTACTTCTGTGGCCTTTCCAGCTGCTGCAGATGTCTTGTGAGGTGCATTCCAAAAGGGGCATTGTACTCTATAATGGGTCTAATGAGTGCCGAGTTGAGGGGAACAATGATCTCTTTTTCCTGGATGAGAAACCTTTTGTGATGTGGTGAGCCACATAGAAGGAGTTCCTGAATACTGTGGCGATGTGATTATCAAAGGAGAGACTACTGTCCACCTGGGTCCCATGGTCTCTTATCACACATTTGGCATTAATTAGACTGCCGTTTATGCAGTAGTTCATGGGTACAGAGTTTTTACCAAAGGGGATGACAATGCACTCTTTGGCATTGAGCTTGAGGCCATGCCTCTGACACCAGGCATCTGTCGCAGTGAGGCCCTTCTGTAGGATGTCCACATCACTTGGGGACTTGACTATGCCTCCTAGTTTGCAGTCATCTGTGAACTTCATTAGCCAAAGGCCTTCTGTGTTTTCTCTGGCCTGTACTTCAGAGAAGTAGATACCAAACAGGGGAGGTCCCAGGACTGAACACTGTGGTACTCCACTTGTCACTGGTTTGAAGTCATATTTGGAGTCTGCAACTTTTACAGTGTGGGTTCTGTCAGTGAGCCAGTTGGCAACCCATCTTGTGACATAGGGATTTATACCAAGTTTAGTGAGTTTAGCAATAATTCCAGAATGGGGGATGGTGTTGAAAGCCTTGGCGAGGTCAAGATAGGCTGTGTGAACCACCTTACCCTCATCTATGGCTTTGGTGACTGCCTCAAAGAAGTCAATCAGGTTCAGAAGGCATGATCTGCCTTTCACAAACCCGAACTGGGTGGGGTCCAGAGTTTGAAGGTTACCAATGTCTTTGTTTATAAGTTCCATGGCCTTTGCAGACCAGGCTCGTCAGGCTAATAGGGCGATAGTTCCCAGGATCAGTGGTGGCTCCCTCTTTGTGAAGTGGGATAACTGTTGTTGTGCCCCATTCAGTGGGCATAAAGCCTGATGTGAGACTATGATTGAACATGGTGCGTAGGTGGGGAGCCAGTTTGTTCTGAAGTTCGTGTAAAACGCAACCTGGGATGTTGTCCGGTCCCATGGATGCTGTGGTTTTGGTTTTAGAGAGTGCAGCTTTTACCTGCATAGATGTGATTACAGGGACTCTGCATTCTTCCTGTATAGATATGGGCCCTTTAGGGGGTGAGAGGGGGGTAAAGTTAGCACTGAACCTATCTGCCAGGATATTGGCAATATCAGTTGATTCTGTAATTTTTGTGCCGTTGTGCTGTAACTCAGAGCAGATCTGGGTGTTGCCATTGAGATTCTTGACATAGTTATAGAATGCTTTGTGGTTGCCCTTAGAATCAGTGGCGATTTTGTTTTCGTAGCTAGCTTTGGAGGATCTTATAAGGGATATCAGCTTCTTACTGAGGCTGACTAGGGAGCTCCTCCTCTCATGGGATTTTACTCTCTTTTGCAATAGTTTCTTCGTTCTGTTGTAGAGTTTGTTTATGGCAGGGGACCACCAGACTGGCTTCTTGTTTTTGGAGGATAGTGTCTTGGTTCTTTTTGGGATAGCGATCCATGCACTCGTGTAAATGCTTATAGAGTACATTTGTATAGGATTCAGCAGTCGTAACTGTGTTGTCCATCTGCATGGGTGTCATGAAGTTCACCACTTCTGTCTTAAGAAGCATGAAGTTGGCTTTGGAGAAATGTTTTACCGTGGTTTCCTTAATGGTGGGTGGGGGCACGATGCGGATACCTAAGGTGATTAGCTTATGGTCGGATCTGACCAACAAGGAGGTGATTTCAGGTGTGGAACACCGGTCACTCATGTTGGTAATGACTAGGTCTATGATATTGTTGCCCCTGGTGGGGGTGTGGATGTGGATAAGTTGATCCAGGGCATTGGAATTTATGAATTCCAGAAAGCGTTGAGTAAAGGAGTTGGTACATGAGTAGTTTTCCCAATTAATGGTGGGGTAGTTGAACTCACCCATTATTAGGGTGCCTGTTTGAACCCTAATATTTTCTCGTATGTCAAGAAAAGAGGAGTAGGAATCCTGGGACATGGTGGGGGATCTATAGCAAGCTACAATTTGGATTGCAATTTTGCTCAGAGTTAGTTACACTGGGATAACCTCGGATGCATTATGCTGTGCAACTAGCCTGGAGGTGTGGATATCCTTAATGAATATGGACATACCTCTGCCTTTGGTGATGTTCTTTGTGTTTCACTGTTGCAGTCATTACATTTGGGTAATCTGCTGGCAGGTTGCTTTCAGTCAGCCTGATTAACAAAGTCTTAGGTCCTGCGACGGTTGCTGTCCCTTCTTCCATGACGTCATGTCATCAGGGGTATAAAACATGCAGCAGACGCCATTACATCAGTCTTTTTTGCCGCGCGGTGCCCGAAGCAGAAGCAGTTCACAAGTGTTGGTCGGCCGACTCCTGAAATTTTCATTTTCGAGTTTCAGAACCAAAGTCTTCAACTAAAAAGCTAAGTACCCCATTGGGGAAACTTTTTCTTGCTCCTTACCATGTCAGTAAAAGTTAATAATTGCATTACTTGTGGGAAGCAAATACCTCATAAGGATTTTCATTTGTACTGTATTCCTTGCCTAGGCCCTGAACACAACGTACCTTGCTGTTGGTTTTGTGCAAAATTTAATCAACGCACTATTAAACGTCTGTATATTTTTGCTTCTAAATATTTTGGCTCACACTTTAATTATCCAGAAATGTCATCAGTTAGCAATCCGACTACCGGAGCACCTAAAAAACGCAAAGAAAAAGACCGAGACAGACCGTCGAGGTCCAAAACTGATGATGACGCTTCTCCTAAGCCAGTCGCCAGTTCGCCGGTACTCACTGAGGCGCTTTCGCAGCGCCTGTTACCCGCTACCTCTGATTCGCAGGCCTCTACTGAGACCCATTCGGAGTCCGGTATGCCGCGAGATGCTTCAGTTATGGAACCCGTCGATGTCTCTACCTTAGATGGGTCCGGAGCCGCTGTGCAGGCACCGACTTCTGAGGGTGTTTTCAGGCCTACAGATTTGTATATTAGACCGACGCCATCTTCAAAACTAAGGCCAACATCTAAATCTATGTCTAAAAAAATGACGCCTGGGCCACATGTGCAGGCCCCTATGCCTAAAAAACAAATGATCAAAATGGCTGAAAATTTAATTACTCTGATCAGGGTATCCAACCCCCTTCTAAGAGGTCTAGGCAAGACATTTATTATGAATCTTCTGAACGGGATTCTATTTCTTATGACTCTTCTAATGAACAGGATTTGTCTATGCCTACATATGAGGACTCTGATGCAGAAGATTCCATTCCTTCTGCTTCTCCCCCTGAGGATTTTCTTTTTGAGGAAACTTTACATACCTTATAGGAACATTTCCATTGGGAAAGTCAGGATTTTTCTGAATCTAAAAAGAAACTTAGAGATTTTCTTCTTCTTTCTCAGCATTGGCCTTTGGCTATACCTCCTGATCTAGACATTGTTGATGATGTTTTTTCAGAATCTAGTATGGCTCGTGATTCTCTGCCTCCAGCTCCTTGTAAGCCAGACAGATACTACAGGGTTCCTGACTCCCACAAAGTCCTTTTCAAAAATCCTACTGCAGATCCTGAAACCATTTCTCAGGGTCCCAAGGGCATTAAGGCCTCTACTGCTAAAAATCCTACCACTTATGATAGAGATTTCAGGGTGCTGGATAGATGGGGTAAGAAGGTTTACACTTTTGCAACCTTGGCAATCAGGGCTTTAAACTGTCGATTTCATATGCTTAAATATCAACGGCATATCATGGGACTGCTTAAAAAGAAAATGATGTTAATTTCTGACTGTGTGGAAAATAAAGATCTACAGGATTTTTTTGCATTCAGCTGAACAAGTTGGAAAACATACTTTGCAATGTGGTTTTGATTCTTTGGAGGCCTCTTGCAGGGCTGCTGTAACTAGGTCTGTGCTAAGAAGGCATGCTTGGCTCAAAGAGCAAACTCTGCCTGATCATGTTAAAGCAAAATTGTTGGAAGCTCCTTTACAACAGGACCGTCTCTTTGGTAATAAGGCTGAAGAAGTTTTAGAAAAGATGGAAGATAAAGCTCTATGCAAACTGTGAACAATTTCTTACAAGTGCAACCTCCAAGATTTAGTAGGCACTGGCCTACTAAGAACTGGTCCTTTCCAGTCCCTTTGAGAGCCACTCAAGTCAAACCCAGACATTCCAAAGGCTCCAGGTTTCAGTCACAATGGACTTTTAGAACAAAACAATGGGGTGCCTCCTCCTCCAAATCTGGAAACAACAAGGCACCTCCGTGTGGTAAGCAGTCTCAATGACTTCCCTTTACACTTACCAAGCACTTACCTTTTAGCCGCCCCTTTGGGGGGAAAACTGTCACTTCATGCAAGAAACTGGCAACTTATAACCCAGGACAAATGGGTTTTAAATATAGTATCCCAGGGATACAGATTTCATTTCCACACGTTGCCAATCCCAAACGGATGGCCACAACTGCCCCCAAATCAGTGGGCAGAGGCCCAGAAACAAGTTCTGTCCCTCATGAACATGGGGGCTATTCAACCAGTACCAGAAGAGGAAAAGGGACAAGATTTCTGTTCAAGACTTTTCCTGGTACCCAGAAAAGACAAATCATGGTGTCCAATTCTGGACTTATCTACTCTAAACACATTTCTGGACATTCCAAAATTCAAGATGCTGACTCTTCAACAGTTACTTCATATGCTAGGCAAAGATGCCTGGTTGGCAACTCTAGACTTAAAAGAGGCTTACCTGCATATCCCAGTCAAGGAATCTTGCAGAAGATACCTCCGCTTCAAAGCAGGCTACTTGCATTACCAGCTCTCTGCACTGCCCTTTGACTTATCTACTGCGCCCAGGGTCTTCACAAAGTGCCTGGCTCCAGTAATTGTATTTTGCAGGCAAAGAAATATTCAAATATATCCATACCTGGACGATTGTCTAATTCAGGTGGAAAACAGGTACATTCTTCTAAAACATCTGGCATTTGTAAAAAGGGTTCTAACTTGTCTAGGGTACACCATAAACGAAAAGAAATTACAACTGGTACCCTCTCAAAAAATTATATTCCTGGGTGCAAGCTTGAATACAGCTGCCCAGATGGCTTACCTTACGCCAGAAAAGCAAATTCATTTGGTAACTTACTTCAAACAGGTGGCCACAAAAACCCTGCTATCTGCAAGACAAATTCTGCAAGCCTTGGGTTTCATGGCCTCCTGCATTCTTCTAATTCCATATGCAAGACTGCATATGAGGAAACTTCAGTGGTACTTAAAAAGTTTATGGAGTCAACATTGTCACAGCCTGGAAACAATGATTCCTATTGTACCTTGCCTGTAACTAGAGTTCCTATGGTGGGCAGAGGCCTGCCACCAAAACAGGGGACTGCCATTCACTCCACCCCTTGCCGCCCAAACCCTGACTACAGATGCATCAGACTATGCTTGGGGGGCTCATCTGGCAGGGAAGTGCATTCAGGGCAAATGGAGCCAAATCAAATGCACCTTCATATCAATCAAAAAGAGATGCTAGCTGTACAGAATGCACTCACAGCCTTCAAGGACTAAGTTCATCCAGGACAATTAATGATAAAGACAGACAACACCACAGTTATGTGGTACATAAACAAGCAGGGGGTACACACTCCTACCCCCTTTGCAGACTAGCCATGGCATTGTGAAACACGGCCTTGACCTATCAAATACAACTACAAGCTCAATTCCTGCCAGGAAAGCTGAATACTCTGGCAGACGAGCAGAAATGTCACATGTGACCCACACGAATGGAAACTGGAACCACGGATTTTCAACATGTTGACACTCAAATGGGGGATTCCAGACATAGATCTTTTTGCCTCACCCCAGAACTATCAGTTGGACAAATTCTGCACAAGAACACATCACAAAAATGCCTGGAAAGTGGATGGTCTATCATTCAGCTGGAAAAACCTATCATTCTATGCTTTTCCCCCTCTCCTCTCCAAAGTTCTACTAAAAGTCAAACAGGATAAACCAAAAATGATTTTGATTGCTCCAGACTGGCCTCGCCAACACTGGTACCCACTCCTGCGCAATGTGTCACACCTTCCACCATGGCACCTGCCTCAGACACCTTACTTACTGTCTCAGCAGAACAACCAAATTCTGCACACTTAGCTCCAAACTTTGAATCTTGCAGTGTTACTAATCACCTAAACTCACCCTTAGCATCCCTCAGCAAACCTGTGATGGATGTCATTTTGGACGCAAGAAGGCCTAGTACTAGAAAATCTTATGCTGACAAATGGAAAAGATTCTGTGCCTGGAGTCAGTCACAAGGGATAAGCACAGCAGTGCCCAATATTCCTCATATTTTACAATACTTAACTGAGATGCTTCACAAGGGCCTGTCCTTTTCTTCCATAAAAATCCATGCATCAGCCATTTCAGCTCATTACAACACAGGGCCTCCTCTCTTCTCTCATCCTCTGCTAAAGCAGTATCTCAGAGGGGCCAAAAACTTAAGACCACCCAGGAGAGCTCCAACCTCTGCCTGGGACCTCAATTTTGTATTGGAAAAACTCACTCTCCCTCCTTTCGAGCCAGCTGCTACTGCGGACTTAAAATTTCTCTCCTGGAAAACAGCTTTCCTTTTAGCAGTCACTTCAGCTAGAAGGATTTCTGAATTACAGGCTCTTATGGCAGTGGAGCCTTTCATTATTTTTCATGCAGACAGGGTCTCTTTCAGGACCAATCCATCCTTCATGCTTAAGGTGGAATCCAGTGTGCCTCTTAATCAGACCATTTATTTGCCAAGTTTCTTTGCCAATCCACAGAACAAGGGGGAGCAGATTCTGCATTCATTGGATATGCACAGACAACTTAGATTTTACTTAAACAGGACAAAATCTCTAAGAAAATCTGAACAACTACTGGTGGCATTTGCTTCAGGGGCAGAGGGAAAGGCTATTTCAAAGCAGACTATTTCCAAATGGGTAAGCCATTGTATTCATTTCTGCTATATGCATCATGACAAACCTATCCCCCAGGAGATTAGATCTCATTCCACCAGAGCTGCATCTACTTCTACAGCCTTTCTCAGAGGTGTTCCTACTAGAGACATTCTAGAAGCTGCTACCTGGAGCTCAGTTCATACGTTCACCAAACATTACCATTTACCTTTATTCTCTAAATCCAGAGCTGGCTTTGCCACTGCAATCCTGCAGAGCCTTATAGGTGGTCCTAATGCTGTATAAATCCATCCTCCCAACCATAGCTTTAGGAATCTACCCAAATATAATGACTGCAACAGTGAAACACGAAGAACATAGTACAGTTGTGTACACTTACCATAAATGTAGATGTTCGAGTGTATTCACTGTTGCAGTCCTGGTTACCCTTCCTCCAACCACCTGTTTTTCTTTTACTATACTTCTACTTTCCTTTACTATGCTTAAAAGCCTTTTTGGTGTATTTGCTTTTGTTTGGAGGTATATTTTTGTGTTTTTAATTACTTAAATATTTGGCTCCCCATTTGGGGAGCACCTGACATCTGGGGCAAGAAAAACTGATATAATGGCATTGGCTGCCTGTTTTATACCCCTGACGACCTGACATCATGGAAGAAGGGACAGCAACCGATGCAGGATCCAAGACTTTGTTAATCAGGCCGAATGAGGGCAACCTTCTAGCAGATTACCTAAATGTAATGACTGCAACAGTGAATACATTCGAACATCTACATTTATGGTAAGTGTACACAACTGTACTTTCTTGTCCAGGTTAGATGGCCGTAAAGTGTGGTATGAGTTATAGCCTGGTAATGCAGGGGTGTTCTCTAGAGCTTTGAACCAGGTCTCAGTCACTGCACAGATATCGATGTTCTCCATTTTAAGGAGTGCCTTGAGTGAGTGCATTTTGAGATTTAGACTTCTAGCTTTGAGTAGCATTATCCTCAGTTTTTGCTTGCCTGTTCCTGTTATGGTGGTGAATTTGTCATTTGAACCATGCCTAAAAAAGGCACTATAGGTGTGGCAAGAGCATTAGTCAGTATCTGGAATACCAGGAGCGACAGGTGCAGGCCATCTCTGGCAAAGTATCGTGGTCTGTCGACCATGTCGTCCCAGGCAGACAGATACTGGATCCCCTTTGAATGACATCAGAAGTTTAGCCAATTGTTGAAGTCAATTGTTTTGTCCTTGTACTGCGGTATCATTCTGGGTGATGGCAGGATGTTACTCAGGGCTAGGGTCATACCTGCTTGGGATACAAGATCGGAGAACTCTTCCGTGTCTCTTTTCATGTAGTCCAGGGAGGTACGTCTCAGGTCGTTCACACCAATGTGCACAATGACAGAGTCATATTTGTACTTGTTGTGGAGTGACCTGAGTGCGTGGGTTAAGTGACGGATCCTGGCACCCGACAGGTAGCTGACAGTAACCTTCTCCTTGTTTTGCCTGGTTAGTGGGACATCAGTGGGCCTGACTGTAGAGTCATCTATGACTAGTGTGTTGGGTAAGTTGGTTTGCCTTATGGGCTATGGTTTATTGGTACACTGAGTCTGTGGGCTATGTGTCATTTGGGTTGTGTTGAGGGGGTGGATGTTGCTGTGTTTCTGCTTTGGAGGTCTCTGTTGCTTAAGCAGATTATTATTGAGAGCCTCTGCAAATGTTTTTGTGTTTCTATGTGTGGATTTTGGTGGTGTAGGTTTAGTGGGACTGTGTGATAAGTGTGGTACAAGTGTTTACCTTTTCCTCTTGACTGTCAGGTTCAGTCTTGGTTGGAGAGAGCTTTACCTCCAGTTTGGTTAGATAAGTGCATCTCTCACAGGTTGTGGTGTTGGGTGGTAGGAGGAGAGGATTGCCTGTGTACATGAGGCAATTACTACATTGCCTCAAGATGCCCAGATTCATCAGATAGTCAGAAGAGAATACTGGGAGCGGACCCTTGGACGTGCCTGAGTAAAAAACTACTTTCCTCTATACAAGTGAGGAAAGTGAGTATAAATGCTGTTTTTCTCTAAGCAAGTGAGGGAAAGTAAGTACAAAAACTGTTTTCCTCTAGGTAAAGTGGAAGGTTGAGTGCTGTAGTAATTTGTAGCTTATTTAGTGCTAACAACAAGTTCTGAACAAGTGCTGTGCATGAATAAGCAAATTCAAGTGCTAAAACTAAGAATCTGTACATGGATCTTGTGGTAGATAGGTTACCTAGTGCTTACCACTCCCACTGATATGCTAGTAGGCTTCCCTCCAACACAGAAAGGCTTGGGGGGCTCAGAAGCTTACAAACAGTCCTGGATACAGTAAATCTGTATCTGGACTATACTAGTTAAAGGAAAGATGGGAAACGAACACAAATGCAGGTTTTTAAACCAAAAGGTTGAAAGAGATGGAAAAACTGCCCAAACAGTCAATAAACTACAATTTCTGGGCCAGAAACCACTCTTGTGGTAGATAGTCTACCTAGTGCTTACCGCTCCCACTGATACGCTAAAAGGCTTCCTTCCAACACAGAAAGGCTTGGGGAGCTCAGAAGCTTACAAACAGTCCTGGATACAGCAAATCTGTATCTGGACTAGGCTAGTTACAGGAAAGGTGAGAAACAAGTGCAAATGCAGGCATTTAAACCAGAAAGTTGAAAGAGATTGAAAAACTGCCCAAACAGCCAATAAACTACAATTTCTGGGCCAAAAACCACTCTTGTGGTAGATAGGCTACCTAGTGCTTACCACTCCCACTGATACGCTAGAAGGCTTCCCTCCAACACAGAAAGGCTTTGGGGGCTCAGAAGCTTACAAACAGTCCTGGTTACAGCAAATCTGTATCTGGACTAAACTAGTTACAGGGAAGGCAGGAAACAAGTTTAGAAATCTATTTATATATATATATATATATATATATATATATATATATATATATATATATATATATATATATATATATATATGTATATATATATATATATATATATATATATATATGTATGTATATATATATATATATATATATATATATATGTATGTATGTATGTATATAGATATATATATATATATATATATATATATATATATATGTATATAGATATATATATATTTTTTTTTGGAAAGTGGAAAGGGAGAAAGGAGAAACAGAAGATAATTCAAAGTTAAGATCTAAGTGGCTTACCCTTCTCAAATGTTGGTTTGCTGGTTATATTGGGAAAAGGATGCTAAGGATGGAGCTGCCAGGTAAGAGGAAAAGAGGAAGGCCTAAGATAAGGTTTATGGATATGGTGAGAGAGGACATGCAGGTGATTGGTGTGACACAGCAATATGCAGAGGACATGAAGAAATGGAAACAGATGATCCGCTGTGGCAACCCCTAACAGGAACAGCCGAAAAAGAAGAAGAAGATTGTTTGGCAAGAAGCTCCCAAGCCAAAAAGGGTGGACACCTCTTTTTCCTTAATTATAGGTGTCTCTTTTTTATGGTCTGGGAGATATGCAGATCAAATGTCATTTGGTCATCTGTGATTATTCCGAGTAGTTTGGTGTAATTTACTTGATCGCAGGATCATAGGAGGTTACTAGACTAGTGACCGGAGGTCATTTCAAGCCTAGCTGTTTCATCTCCATATAATACCATATATACTCTAGTCAATACCCAGGATTGTATTTAGTAATGGCTGCCCATATCCAGGAGGATTGTGGGCACTATCCCCAGTAAATATTTATGGTGCCCCATCCACCTGGGCTAATAGACAAATGTCAAGCAGCTCAAGCTGAGCTGATTAAAAGACATTCAGAGCTTTACTGCCACTGAAGAGTATACTCGTGTGAGGCTTTTGAGGATCAATGGTCAGTTTGTGCTTTCCTTAGCTGGACAGATAAGTTCCCTTTGGGGAAAAAGCTTCCATTTTCTTTATTTTTTACTGGTGCTGTGTTTTAACGGATTATCTCCAGACTGTAACATACTGTTAAATGGAGCATTTATTGTTTCTCTCAGTTTAAAAGTAGTGTTATCTAACTAAGAAACCATTTTCTTTGGAGAAATTGTGTTTATTTTAAGGTTGTAGGGTTGCCATTATGTTTGAAAGTGCTTTTTACAGTGTTTTTTTTTTTCGTGTCAAAAAAAGTACCTTTTGTGGGCTGGTAGTTGTATTGGCATTGTTGCTTGTTTACCTCAAGATAGAGGCACCATTTTTGGCTTGACCATGGAACCAAAGGGTCTATATTAGATAAATGAAAGTTTACCTTAGCAAATGCTCTAATAATCGAAAATCCCAGACGTCGATATGCTTTTTGTGAGATTGCGGTACAGTGAAGATTGGAATATTTGCCCTTTTCTCAGTGTAGTGCGATCTCGTAGTTGGTACATATATTTTCGGGAGTGTGGGGGGGGGCTGTAGTGAGTTTGAGGTCCATTTTTTCAGATTATTAGAGCATTCGCTAAGGTAAACTTTCATTTATCTAATATAGACCCGGAACAGATTGTCATTTCCAAGGTCAGTCCATCATCCAGCCACAAAAAGAAAAAGTTAGGCAGTCTAGCAGTTTGCCTCAGACACAGGTGGGTGACTCTGCTGTGTCTTTTTGTTGTACCTCAGACCACTTATTTTTTTACCCTGGCTCCCTTTGGTGTAGTACCTACAGCCACTATGGACTGGGGGTTAGCCATGTCCTTAGTGGCTATTGGGGTCCCCTCAGTGTGTAAGAGAGATTCACTATTGTTGGAACTGGGAGAGGGAACAGGGAAGGTTTCCTTGTTGAGTCAGAATGCTATGCCAATCCCTGGGGTAGCACCAGATGACATTGGTAATATTGTTGGCCCCATTTTTCCTGTCAAAAGGAAAAAGAAAACCAAGCATATATCTACTCCTCCTCAAATTTCTTGTATAGGAGTAGTTTACTGGGACTGACTCAGGGTTTAATTTAGGCTATTAATCCTTCTTGAAGAGTAGTTTCTGGTAAAAGAATGAGGGATGCCTCCTTTCCAGAAGAGATTCAGGATTCTGAATCTGAACAGGAAGATGCAAGGGCAGATTCAGGGTTTTGCCGTCAGAATTCTGATTCAGACTCAGAGGAGAACTCTGTTTCTTATTCTCCCTGTGGGAGGGTTCTCTTTCTCTAAGACTATTGCTAGAATGTCCCATTATCAGTGGGAGAACAGTGTGGTTTTGCAGTCCCTAAAAATACTATGAGTTGTTACTGAATGATTTTCCAGAATCTACACCCAGTCCTCCTGTCTGTCTGCTTTGGATGATGTGTGTCTTACTCCCTGCAGTTTTCCTGATAGTCAGCCAACTGTCCCTAAAAAGACAGATAGGCTGTATAAAGTTCCTCATTCTTGTAATTTTTTACACACTAGTCCCAAACCTGACCCAGCTGTTGTAGCCCTAGTGGACTCCTTTGCTGCAAAGCACTTAGTTAATTCCAATCCTACTCTTTCTAATAAGGATGGGAAAATTATTGATAGGTATGGGGAAAAAAGTGTATACTTCTGCAACTTTGAATTTTAGACTTTTGAATTGTTAGGCTCATAGGTTAAAGTTTATTCTGACATATTGTGAAAGTATGAGGAATGTTTTACCTCCAGTTTCTTTTTGTGAAGAAAAATCTGCTTTAAATAACTTCTGTTGCACACTGTTTGCAGTGTGTACATGACTCTTGATACTTCTTCCAGGACTGTGGCCATTGGTACTGTATTAAGGAGATTTGCTTGAATTCATTCTCAGAACCTTCCAGGTGATATTAAAAATGAGATTTTAAATTCTCCCTTGGTTAGAAATTTAGTGTTTGTTCCCTCTGCTGCAGAGGTGATCAACAAGTTTGATGAAAGAGGCAAGTTGATCCAGGGAATCTCTAAGATTTTTCTGCCCTCCTTTTCCAAATTGTCCAAGAGATTTTCTTTCTCCTCATCCATTTTTGCCAATACACAGAATAAACAGTTTCAAGAGAATTCAGGTAAACAGATGTTTAAGTGGTAAGGAGGTTCCATAAAGAAGTCTCAAATCTCCCAAAACCAAGGACACTCCAACAAGTCTGAATGACTACTCAAGAGATCTTGTGACCCTATCTAACTATGGCCCTCTTTTTCTTCCAGAAAGTCTGAATTTCCATTTTTCTGTTAGGCAACAGATTGTTTTAGACAAATGGGTTTTGAAAATCATTTGTCAGGGTATTACAGATGGCAGTGGGAGGAATTTTCAGGGGGTCATTTCTTGTCCTGTAGATTAGACTGTTTTCTTTTCACTTATTCTTCATAACATGCCGTTCCAAGAAATGATAGACCAAGTTCCTCCTTCCCAGAAAGGGAAGGGGTTTTATTCAGGGATGTTCCTAGTCTGAAAGAAAGAAAATGCTTTGAGATCAGTTCTGGATCTTTCTTTCCTAAACCTGTTTGTGATAGTGCCAAAATTCAAAATAATGCCACTTTACAACCTGTTGCCTCTCCTTCCTTTTTCAAGTTGATGCTTATCATCACATTCCTATTAATTCAGATTTTAGGTGTTTCTTGAGGTTTTGTGTGTCTGGATCACATTATCAGATGTCCTTCCAATTCACTGTTGCAGTATTCTTAACATGATGGATCCCCTGCTAAGGGCAGCCTGACATCTGGCCAGTATACCAAAGCCGTTAGGTTGTTAATGATATACCGTACATCACAAGTATGCTCCCTGAGCAAGACATAGGGTATAAAAGTCAACTATACACCAACTGCAGAGAAGTTTCACTGTTAAAATATTGCACTGTTAGTTCAAACAAAGCAAAAAACAGTAAAGCAGCACTCTATTTATTCAGCAATCACAAGATAAAGCTTTCGGTAACACCCTTCATCAGTATCTTGTGATTGCTTGCTGAATAAATAGAGTGCTGCTTTACTGTTTTTTGCTTTGTTTGAACTGATAGGGTATAAAAGTGACATCTAGACGTATTATCCTCAGAACTTCTTTGTCGCTAGTCTGATCACCTGAGTCATTGCTGGTTACCTAGGCATTCATATACGTGCCCCATTGGGGGGTTTGACTTATCCTTTTTTGCATAAAGAATTTGTGTTGTTGTGGGGTTTCATGTTATCCAGAAAGGGTAAATGCCAGTGTGGGAGATACATTCCCTATAAAGACTGTCACGATGGGTGGTTGTTTTGTTTAGGAGCTTCTCATGATCGTACATCCTGTACTGTTTGTCAGCAAGACATTACATAGTCGTCTTTCATCCCTCACCATTTATCTTGAAAACCAACATTCTAAAGCTTTTAGCAAAAGATGCTATGGAAGGTACGTCCTGGCCTGAGGGTCAACCATCTTCAAAGAAAATGGTCAAAAAGTCAGGTTAGATTCTTCAGCTGTGCCTCTACTGGACATCTCCCTTGAGGCTGGTGAAAGCCCAGAAGATCATCCAGTTTCTGTTCTGGATTCCTCTACTGCGACTGGTTTGGAGGACGGCAAGGATCCAGCTTCTTGTATGTCATCAGAGGCCTTGCAGATGTCCATTTCAGATGAACCTTGGCTGATTATCACTGAAGGGGCAAGGGGGGGGTTCCTCACATACTGGTTAGGGAAGAAGTCCTGACTACAATTACTGAGTGTAAGCCAGCATCTGAGCCTTTTGTGTTTCATAAAGCAAATGTCCCTTTAAAAAAATGCAAAGGGTAAAGCATTTTTCTTCTGCTTCCAAGGACTATCACAGCGAATGGCAGAATTTTACACAAGGTTTGTTCAATGCTGTTATGGCCTTGAAGCCTCCTCGGTGGGGGGGGGGGGGGGAGCTCTGTCCCAGCTCCTCCTTGGTCATCCCTGTCCTATTCTACCCAGATTCCTTCAAGAGGAGTCTGGTAGTCCTGAATCTCCTTTTGAGGAGATTTCCTTTGGAAATACCATTGCCAGGATGATGGAACTCTTTCAATGGGATTGTTCCAAAGTTTCAGAAATGCAGTAGCGATATAATGAGTTCCTTCAAATGGAATCTCCTAGACCCTCTCCTGTTCCTCCTGTTTTGGCTGCTTTATCGGATGCCTTTTCTTTTTTTCTCAGCCCCTTACTCCTAAAAAAAATGGGTAGGTTTTATAAAACGCCTGATGACTGCATATTCCTTTATGTGTCCATCTGCTGACCCTTCAGTGGTTTCTGTGGCAATGACAAGCCTTCTAAATTACCACCTTCTACCAAGTTTCTTCCTTCTGATAAAGACAGCAGGACTATGGAAAAGCTGGGTAAAAAGGTTTATACTTCAGCCACCCTAGCCTTTTGGGCTGTTAATTATCAGACTCTTATGACCAGATACATTTTGGCTGTCCTTTCTTAGGCTTGCCAGTTTATTTCTGACATTCCTTATTCTGAGGGAAAGACTTCTGCCTTGTCTTTGTTGGGGGCTTCTTCTCAGATAGGTCGACATTCCATTAAGTGTAGTTATGATGCAGCAGTTGCTTCTGCTAGGGCTGCTGCTTCTGGCTGTGTGCTGAGGAGATATTCATGGCTATGGCTCCAGCCTCTGCCTGATATTAAGGCTAAATTGATGGATGCTCCTCTGGACAACAAATGTTTGTTTGGTGCTACTGCCGCTGATTTGTTCAAGTCCTTGCAGGAGAAAGGAAATGAGTTACAGGATCTGAAACATATTTTTGTTTCTCCTGTGCCAAAGTTCCAGAGAAACTATCCCAATAAACCTGCTTTTGTTAGAAGGCAGTCTCATCCTCCTCCTAAAGGCAAGAAGGGTGGCAGGAGGGTTCCCCATCTAAGTCTATACAGACCCCTCTTGCTCAGAAGCTTTCCTTTCTTGATAAACCAGGTGCTGACTACCTGAATTTCACAGCCACACTCCTCTTTCCCATCATCTTTCTCTGTCTCTTCCTGTCTAGTTAAGCATAACCCAGGATTCTTCGGTTCTTTCCATCATTAGCCAAGGGTGTTTCATGGTTTGGAACTCCACCCCCTCCCCTTTCATGGACATTACTCAGCCACCTCAAGACCAGTTGAGTTTTTTTCTAGAGGTGCTTCAGGGTCTTTTGATTCAGTGAACTATTTAAGAGGTTCCATCTGCTGACTACTTTTCGGAAGGTTCCTTCCTTTCAAATGTTATCCCTTCAGACTTTGTTTCCTATACTGCTTCCTCAGGCTTTTATGGTTTCCCTCGAGCTCAGGGATGCTTACCTCCATATCCCTATTCATCCCCTTTTCAGGAAGTTTTTATATTTCTCTCTTGCTTCCTAGCATTTTCAGTTCTCTGCTTCACCCTTTGGCCTCTCTACTGCCCCAAGAGTATTTACCAAATGCCTAGCTCTTGTGATTGCTTTCTGCAGGCTCAAATGCATTCACTTCTTTCCTTATTTAGATGACCTGCTTATTCAAGTCTCCTCTCCAGAGATTGCTTTACAGCACCTTCAGTGGTTCATTGCTTTATTGCAAAGCCTGGGCTTCACTGTAAATTTTCAAAAGTCCTTCCTGTCCCCGTCACGGGATCATGTTTTTCTGGGATGCAGGATCCAGACTGTTCCTACACTAGCATCCTTGCCCCCCCCAAGTCTTTGACTCTGATTTCCTTTTTTCAGTCCCTTCTTCCTTTGGCATTGATTTCAGCCAGGGAATTTCTGAGGGCTTGGGGATTCATGGCATCCAGCATCTCTATGCTTCCCTTCACCAGATTGCACATGAGAAAGCTTCAGTGGTATCTAAAGTCAATTTGGCTTCAGCATGCTCATCCTCCAGAATTTCCAATTCCTCTTCCTCCATGTCTCAAGTTGGAATCCCGGTGGTGGATTCAACAACTGACTTTGAATACAGGGCTTCCCTATTAACCTCTGCTTCCTTGTCAAGAGCTGTTCACAAATGCCTTAGATGCAGGTTGGGAGCTTCCTATGGAAACTTAAAGGTGCAAGGCCTTTGGTCTCCTCAGCAACAGAAGGAGCACATCAATATCAAGGAGATGAGAGCTAGGAAGCAAACATTTGACAACATAAATAGAGCAGTAATGATCCAGAAGGAACCAGAATGTAAGACAATACCACCGTTGCTGCTGGGTCTTCATGCAGAGAAAGCTTTTGAAAGGGTAAGCCGAGATTTTATGAGCATAGCAATGGAAGCATTTGCATTCCATGATAAAATTATAAGGCTGTTTAGGAGGGTATATGAAGGATTGGTGGCAAAAATTAAAGTGGGTGGGGTCTTCTCTCATAATGTTTGCTTGAGCAGGGGAACCAGGCAGGGGTGTCTTCTTTCCCCTTCGTTATTTGCATTATATTTAGAACCATTGACAAAGAAAATAAGGAACTTATAAATTCAAGGATATAATTGGTATGGCTGTCAAAAAAAGCTGGCTCTATTTGTAGATGATATCATTTTATACCTGACAAAACCAGATAGGGACATTACAATGCTGTGAAACATATTGAGATAGTTTCAGAACTTTTTGGGATACAAAATTAATGAAGCAAAAACAACAGCAATACTAGTAAGTTATGTACCCACATATGAATTGGTTCAGCAATATCCATATTTATGGGGACATGATAAAATTAAGTATTAGGAGTGTGGATTAAAATGGTACTGTTGTAGCAGCTAAAGATATGTGGGAGGAGACTAAACAAAAGATAATACAAAAACTGAGAAAATGGAAGCTCTGTTATTTGGATATTGCAGTTAAAATGTTTTTAGTCCCTTTAGTCTTATACACTGGTCAGGCATATTTTTATCAACCAGAGAAGAGGTTGTGGATAGCAATTTATAAAGAGCTGAAGGATTTTATCTGGGAGGGGAAGATGGCAAGAATCAAGTGGGATAAGCTTATTCTTCTATAGAACATTACAGATTGGGATTACCCGATTTGAAGGGGTATTTCAGAGCAACACAGTTAAGGTTCCTATACATACCACAAGCAGAAAACTGTAATTCAAAGTGGAAAGATGATGAAATGATGAAACAGGGGGCAAGCTCAAGTAACAGGGAGAGACAGGGATTTTGGATGGAAACTTTTAAGCAGAATAACAGTAATCGTACAGAATATTATATTCATAAAGTAGCAGAAGGTCTTCTAAGAACTAAGCCAACACAGGAATGAAGAAAGGAGATTCTGCCAATAGGGATGACTGCAATTAGGGATACAGACAATAGGCAAGAGGGGCAGGAATATATTGGAGACAAACTGGCAATGGAACCAAGGTACTGGGAACAAATAACTAGAGAGGGAAAGGTAATAGAATAGGAAGATGCCAAGAACTTATTTGTACTGCAGGCTAAAGATTGCCTTCCATATCAAGGATTTATATCAGAGTATAGGCAACGAGAAAGAAATAGTGAGGGTCCTAAATGAAAGACCAGCACTGGTAGAGTTTTTAGTAAAATCTAGAACAGGAGATGTCCTTCTATTCTCATGTTGCAGTATTCTTACTGTGGGATCCTCCGCCTCAGGTGACCCAAACGTTGGCTGCTATGCAAAAGCTCTAGCCTGGTTGCTGCTAGTGCGTGGGATGTCACATGCAAGGCCATAAACCAGGGGCCTTAAATGTGATATCTGCACACACAGACCTCAGAACCTCTCTGCTGCAGTCAAATGTCAGATCGATCGCATCACTCCACTGTCTTCAAGACGTCTAAAGATATGTACCCCATTGGGGAAACCTTATTATCCTTGCTTAAGCTTTGGTTGTTGCTTGTGTCCTTAGCCGATGTCTGCTAGGAAGGGAAAATGTAGGTGCAGATGTCAAATTCCACACAAAGACTCCCATTAACTTTGTTTGTTCTGTTTAGGCTGGGAACACGACCATACTGCCTGTAGCATCTGCCATTCATTTGTTCCAAAACTCTCCCCAGTTGTCTGGCAGCCCTAAATTTATGCAACCCAACGCTCTGCATGTACGGAAAATGCACGGCCAAACCATTCACAATACAAACACCAGTGGCCAGCATAGAGTACACCAAGCACTTTAGAAAATAATTATAGCATGAATACTTTATTCAGACCGGTTTCGGCTAACCAGCCTTCTTCAGTGAAAAAGCATTTTACAAATATTACATGACATGATAGTATATACACTCCCCTAACCAATGACAGACATGGTCCAACCCAAATACTACAGATACATTAAATATTAATGAGACAACATTATAGATCAAAAGTATATATCTATAATACATATAAATGTAAAAATAACAAAATATGCAAAAATAATTGTATATATATAAGCAGATAAACGTTCTCTCTCTCTATATATATATTTATATATATATATATATATATATATATATATATATATATATATATATATATACAAATTATGATGAATATGTATATAGAATATATCAACAATATATAAAAAAAAGAAAAGCAGTGATCTGTGGTATTTTTCATAAGTGGTCATTGAGTCCAGGAGAAAATAATGCACCTAAATTGATGATCCAATACTTTTTTTTATGATTAAGAATAGTGTGCCAACCTTGCTGGTTACTGCTATCAACAATGATTATGTCTATTACCATGAATCTAAATTCAGCATTAGGATGTTTGATAGTATGTCTATATAGGGCATTTGTCTCCCTTTTGTTTCGGACATCACTTCTATGTTCTGACATCCTTATTCTCAAGGAACGAGACGTTTGACCCACATAAAAGGTGAAACACTTACATGTGGCCAAATATACTATCCAGCTACTGGCACAATTACCAAAAACCTTAAGATCATACACCCTACTTGTGTTGGCACTAGTAAATTGTTTGAGTTTGCTAACAAATTGACATGACCCACAATGTCCTCAAGGGAACATTCCCAATAACTGATCTCCCGACATTGTCAGTTGTTTGTACACTGCTCCTGCACTCTCTTTGTGTTTAAAGTGTGAGAAGTGCGCACCTAAAGTTCTCCCACGTCTGTAAGACAATTGGCATCTGGGTCCCAAGCATCCTCTAAGTTGGTCATTGGCCATAAGTATGTTCCAATGCATATCTATTACATTTCTAATGACGTTATTATTACATCCATAACTTGTCACAAACCTAAGATTTTCACCCATTTGTGTGGGCCTACGCTGTTTATATTCCAACAATGTGTCTCTATCCTGAGCACAACTCCAGTTGCTGGCAAGTACAATATCAGACTCCCTGTATCCCCTGTCCACAAATCTATTACATAAATCCTGTCTGGCATGTTCAAATTCCCGTGTGGAAGAACTAATTCTTTTGATGCACATAAATTGTGATTTTGGAATATTGCGGATGGTGTGGCAGGGATGCATACTAGATGCATGAAGCAGGCTATTGTATTGTGGATATTTGCAAAACGTCTTGGTACTAAGGGTATGATCCTCATTCCAAGGCCTAAATTTATACCTAGAGAACTAGAGGTTAAAAAGACTAGCTTTACGAATGGACCCGGAGTTGGCCATCGAGGCAGAGCCACCTAAAAAGAAGGCCAAAGTTTCAAGGCCTACCACTTCTGCTCCTCTGTCATCAGACACCCTGCTAGCCACTGATATAGGGGTTGAGGGACGTCCACTAGAACTGGCACCTACAACCCTCGAGGAAGCTGCTTCCAAAGTACTGGTAAGCATGTCCTCGGAAGTTATTCCGGTGTCGGCTACTGCCGAGGTCGAGGTGGAACCAGGCTCCAGTGGACACCCATCCATGGTCCAGTAATATGAAACCTCATCCACAGGCTATATTCTGGAAAGTAAGCCCTCAGCATTTACCAAGTCTACCCCTTTAAAAAAGAAACAAGCTACTAAACATTTGTCTGCTCCTTCTGAGGAACGATCTGACTGGCAATCCTTTTCACAGTCCTTGCTGGAGGACTTCATGGCCCTTAGGCCCTCAGCATCTGCAGCAGCCACACTGCCTGTCCTAAGCCCACTCAGCTGCCTCTATCCTTCCAACCCTTACCCAGGAGGAAGAAACCTCCTACTCCTCCTCTGATGAGTCAGTTACCTACTCCTCTCAAATAGCTTCTCCCTTGGACTATTACTCCCCAGATGAGGACTCCATTGAGGGTGACCCCCCCGAGGATATTACATTTGGAGAAACTATTACTAAAATGAGGGAGTATTTTAAACGGAATAAGGTTCAGATGACAGAAATTAAAAAAAAGTATTTTGAGTTACGCCAGGTGGAATCACCCTCCCCATCAGCTATCCCT
The DNA here is from genome assembly GCF_019279795.1 of Protopterus annectens. NCBI lineage: Eukaryota > Metazoa > Chordata > Ceratodontiformes > Protopteridae > Protopterus > Protopterus annectens. Next base: position 1,968,298,763 of record NC_056726.1, read on the forward strand.
CCTGTGATTCCAACATACCTGGATGCCTGTACATCAGCTTCAAAGACTCCTGATTCTCAACCTTCTGCTCCCAAGAGATCTGAATGTTTCTATATGGTCCCTGATGAGCACAAATTTCTTGTGAAGCCCCCCTTGGTGGACCCTCCAGTTATAGCAGTAGCCCCTGACAAGCAGTCCAGACTCATTCCTTCATCCTCTCTCTTGCCTTCAGACAAGGATAGCAAGGTAATGGACAGGCTGGGGAAAAAGACATATACATCTTACACTCCAGCCTTTAGGGCAATTAAGTTCCAGATCCACATGGTCAGTTATACCCTAGATTTGGTTCCACAGGCTTCCTGCTTACTGTCCTCCTTACCTGACTCCGCAAACACGTCACAAATAGTATCCAAGCTGTCCCTGGCATCTCAGGTAGCCAGACACCCAATAAAGTGCAGCTATGATGCAGCTGAGGCCTCTGCAAGATCGGCTGCATCAGCGTCTGTTTTACGCAAATATTCATGGCTTCGGCTACAACCCCTGCCTGAAGACTTTTAAGACCAAGATTTTGGACGCACCCCTGAACACTAAATTCCTGTCTGGCAAGCAGTCTAATGATCTGTTTAAAAGCCTCCAGGAGAAGAGTAAGGAACTCCAGGACCTGAAACACTTACTTGTCTCCCCAGTACCAACATTTTATAGGAATTATCCTGCAAAGACCTCTTTTGTCAGGAGAGCCCCCACCCCCATCCTCCTCTTCCACCTCCAGACATAGTAAAGGGTCCAGGAAAACAATCACCCCAGGGGCAGCCCCTTCACAGTCCCCCAACAGGCAGCCCTTTCAGGACAGGAATTATAATGTGTGACTGCCTCAGCCACCTTCCAGTCTTATACCACCTCTCTCACTGTCTTCCCCTCTGGAAAGAAGTCACTTCAGACAGTTGGGTCCTGGCAGTAGTGAAAAAAGGATACTTCATGTCTTGGCTCAAAAAACCCATTCCATTAGGCATCCCCTTCCCTCCCAAGAACAAACCACACCTAATCCCTCAGATTATCCAAGAGCTTCTCACCCAGGGGACTATAGAACCTATCCCCCCAAGCCAAGAAGGAAAAGGGTTCTACTCCAGGTTATTCCTAGTACCAAAAAAGGATGGCCCTTGGAGACCCATCCTGGATCTATCCTTCCTAAACCTATTTCTAAAGGTCCCTTCCTTCAGAATGCTATCCCTTCAAAACCTTCTTCCACTATTACCACCCAAGGCTTTCATAGCCACTTTGGACTTGAAGAAGGCTTACCTCCACATACCTATCCAGCCAAACCACAGGAATTATCTGCACTTTGCTGGACCCTGTTTACACTTTCAATTTACTGCCTTGCCCTTTGGTTTATCCACTACACCAAGAGTCTTCACAAAGTCCCTAGCCCCAGCAGTAGCGTACTGCAGAACCAAGGGCATTCAAATCTACTCCTACCTAGACGACATCCTCATTCTTGCAGAAGGAGAAGACACCCTCAGAAATCATCTGCTCCTCTCCATGTCACTGCTCCAGAGCTTGGGATTCACACTCAACCTGAAAAATTCATCCCTCACCCCAGCACAGGATAAAACCTTCCTGGGATGCAAGATAAGGACCGACCTGATGAAGGCTTTTGTCCCTCTGGGCAAGGTAAATTCCCTGGTCATCCACTTCCAGGACCTTCTCCTGGTCAACTACCTGTCAGACAGGCAATTCATGTGCCTCCTAGACCTTATGGAATCCACCATTCCTATGATGCCACTAGCCAGGTTGCACATGAGGAAGTTACAGTGTTACCTGAAAAATGTGTGGTCACAACAAAGCCACCTACTGGACTTTCAGATACCCTTCCTTCCATGCCTAAAACAGAATTAAATTGGTGGATTCAGCAGGTACAACAAAATCTAGGGTTACCCCTACAACCCACAATGCCAACACAACTAATGGACACAGATGCTTCAGATCTAGGCTGGGGAGCAACCATGAATTACCTCAAGGTCCAAGCCCTATGGGAGCCATCTCTCCAGAGAAAGCACATTAACGCATGAGAGATTACTGCAGTCCACCTAGTACTGCAGGCCTTTCTCCCTCTCATGCAGCCAGGCCCCCTACAGATCTTCACAGACAACACCACTGTAATATGGTACATCAACAAACAAGGGGGGCCAGGTCTTACCTACTCTGCAGGCTAGTAATGTAAGCATGGGAATTACCCTCTTGGAACAACATTTCACTGCAGGCCGTCTATATTCCTTCCCAAGACAACCACCAGGCAGATGCTCTCAGCATATCATTCTCTCTACATCACGAGTGGATATTCCACAGAGATGTATTCCTAGACATTGTCCACCGGTGGGGCACACCTCAAATCAATTTATTTGCCTGCCCCCATAACAGACAATTGAAAATATTCTGTGCCAAGGACCTCTCCCCACTAGGTTGGAGAGTGGACACCTTCACCATCTCATGGAAGGGACTATTTCTGTATGCTTTCCCTCTCATTCAGAAAGTCCTCCTAAAACTCAAGAGGGACATGCCAAATATCTTGCTGGTGACTCCCTATTGGTCAAGGCAGTATTGGTTCCCCCTTCTTCAATCTCTTGCCAAGGGCAGTCACCACAAGTTGCCTCATAAGGTGGAGCTGCTCATACAACAGAAGGGATCTCTCATTCACCCACACCTGGAGATGGTTTCCTTAACCCTCTGGGTGATAAACTTTTAATTCCCTTCAGACACCTTTACACTGAGGACGTGCTATCTATCCTGCAGGAGGCCAGGAACCCCAATACCAGGAGGTCTTACATTTCCAAATGGGAAGGGTTCTCCAAATGGTGTCTCCAAAGGGAAAGGGACCCCTTTCAAGTGACTGTTCCTCTAGTTTTAGCCTATGTGTGTGAACTCATAAAAATCATACCTTTTGTATTCTATAGTGAAGGTTCACTTATCTACTGTCTCTGCCTGCGTACCTCTAGACCCTACTCTACTCTCCAGACTGGATGTTAAACTATTCTTAAAAGGGGTCCTGTACAATAGGCCACCAAAGAAGCTTATCCCACCACCTTGGGACCTAAACTCTGTTCTAGAAAAACTTACATTGGCCCCATTTGAGCCAGCCAGCACTGCCTCCCTGCAGATGTTCACATGGAAAGCAGTCCTACTGGTAGCCATTACCTAAACCAGAAGGGTGTCAGAATTGCAAGCACTAACGGCATCCCCAGCCTACACTGTCTTCCACCAAGATAGGGTGACGCTGCGCACCAACCCCTCCTTCATGCCCAAAGTGGTCAATGAGCTGTCACTAAATCAGTCTATTCACTTACCCACCTTCTTTCCTTCTCCTAAAAATGACAGTGAGAGAATACACCATTCCTTGATGTCAGCAGGCAACTAAGGTTCTATTTGGACAAAACCAAGGCCATTAGAAAGTCTAATCAGCTCTTTGTGTCCTTCCATCCCAGGCCCCTGGACAAGACAGCAGCCAAACAAACTATTTCCTGCTGGATAAGGAAAACTATCTATTTCTGCTATTCCTACCATGGAAAACAATTGATTTATTGGGTCAGGGCACACCCTACAACAGCTCTAGCTACTTCTGGGGCCTTCCTAAAAGGCCTGGACACAACTGCCATCCTTGAGGCAGCCACCTGGTCCTCTGTACATACCTTCACCAAACATTACAAACTGGACCATATTTCCAAAGCCAGATCAGGATTTGCAAGTGCAATCCTGCAGAGATTCCTGGAATCTCCTACTTCTTCCTCCACCCTGTCTCCTTCTTAAGCTGTGGTACTCTCCCACAGTAAGAATACTACAACATGAGAATAGAAGGACATAGAATAGTTGTGTGAAATCATACCATAACCATAGATGTCCTTTTCTTCCATGTTGCAGTATTCCTTTCCTCCCTCCTATCCCCTTCATTACTTTTCACCTGTCCAGATGGCATCATTGAGCACTACTTAGACTATGGTCAGACTGGGCAGTCAGTTACATTTCTCCTGTCTAGAGCACATCATTTGGCACTGCCTAAACTATTGTCTGACTGGGCAGTCAGTTCTGAGGTCTGTGCGTGCAGACGTCACATTTAAGGTCCCTGGTTTATGGCCCTGCGTGTGACATCCCACTCACTAGCAGCAACCAGGCTTGAGCTTTTGCATAGGAGCCGACATTCTGGTCACCTGAGGAGGAGGATCCCACACTAAGAATACTGCAACATGGAAAAGAAGGACATCTATGGTTATGGTAAGATTTTACAGAACTATTCTTTGCCATTAAGAAAGGAATAATTAGACCATATAACATATTGCATGATTACTGCAAGAATCAATCAAAGGAGGTTAGGAAGGACTGGGAAGTGAGATTAGATAAACAATTCACAAAGAAACAATGGGGGATATATGTATGTCTCCCAAATATACAATAAAATCTAGAAGATTTTAATCTTTGCCCAGACGTGCCTACATGGGTATTTTATACCCCAAGCAGACTTCAAAAATTTTTTCCTTAGGTAGACAGCAAATGTCGGAGGTGTGATGGGGCAGAATGAGGTAACTGAGAACCTATTTTCTGGGATTGTAATGAATTGGTAGACTTAAAAGTTTCCCTGCAGACTGCTGTGTTGGAGATGCTGGGCGAGCAGGTTGGAGTGACTGGGGAGATTATTTGTTTTGAGCTATGATACAAACTCAGAAGTGCCTGGACATTGCAAGGCCTTGCTGAGTCTAATTGTGATGGCTGCCAAAAAAGCAGTTACTAGAAAATGGAAATGAAAGTCTAAACCAACTTTACTGGAAGGAGTGAAAATAGTAACAGAGTTAAAACGACTGGAACTGGGATCTTTAGAAAAGGGTACGAGCAAGTTACATAGGAAAAAAATGAGAACTCTGGGGTCAATACAGGCAGAAGAGGAACAAGGTTTAAAAGAAGGAAGTGTTTGAATGAGCTATGTAATGGTTGCTAACAATAACTGGATATGTTAATAAGCGATGTATGATGTTTGCAGCTACAGTTGTGTCAGCACGGTTTCTAATGCATAATGTTTAGAACTGATATTATGTCGCTATGGTTTATTGTAATTTATATAAATGTAACATGGCCTAAGTCATACACAATAATTTAATAAAGATGTTTCTTGTAAAAAAAAAAAAAGGAGATGAAAGCTCTTCTATTGGCCTTAACTGCTTTCTATCCCCCATTTTATCAAAGGCTCCAAAAGACTTTTACAGACATTACCACAGTGATGTGGTACATCAACATAAAAGAGGGAATAAGGTTCTATCTTCTTTGCAGATTAGCAGTACAGGTTTAGGAGCTGGCAATTCACTACCAAGTCACTCTTCAGGGTGGTGTGCACTCCTTCAAGTCAGAATTTTGTGACAGACTCCCTGAGCAGATCAATATCACAATCTCAAAAGTGGATAGTTCCCAGGGATGTGTTTCTGGACAGTATTCACCAGTAGGATATTCCTCAAGTAGATCTATTTGCTTCTCCACTGAACAGTCAGCTTCCTCAATTTTCTGCCAGAACTCAATGATTTCTGGCTTGGAATGTGGACACCATCTCTTTCTCATGGAAAGGGATGTTTCTTTATACCTTCCCTCCCCTTTCTGTCACTCCAAAAGTCCTGTGCAAGATAAAACAGTTTGCTCCGAAAATCTTGCTGGTGACTCCCTTTTGGCCCAGACAGCATTAGTTACCTCTTCTTCTGCACTTAGTCAAGGGCAGTCATCATAAGTTTCCTCAAAGGGTGGATCATCTCACACCAGTCAAGGGATCTCTCATCCATCCCCACTTGTCCACTCTTCAACTGACTCTGTGGGTGACAGGAATTTGATTCCTTGCAGGCATCTTTTTTTCTGAGGACATGCTTTGAGTTCTGTAGGAGGTCAGGAAACCCACTATTAGGAAATCCTACTGGTCCAAACAGAAGAGGTTTACTGTTTGGTGTCTTTCTTGTAACCTGGACCCACTTACCGTGAATGTTCCTTTGGTTCTTTCTTATTTGTGTGAATTGCTCAATGCTGGGTTGGCATATTCTTCTATTAAAGCCCATCTCTCTGCTATTTCTGCTTGTCTGCCTTTAACTCTTCCTTTGGCCTCTAGGTTTGATGCCAAACAGTTTCTTAAAAGCGTCCTTCATATTACACCTCCCAGGAAGCCTGTTCCTGCTTCCTGGATCTTAATTTGGTTTTGGAAAAACTGACTCAGGCTTCTTTTGAGCCTGCAGCTTCAGCTTCCTTACAGCATTGTTTTTGGAAGACTGCCTGCAGTTTCACCTTGCTTACAGCATTGTTTTTGGAAGACTGTTCTTTTGTTAGCCCTTACTTCTGCCAGATGGGTATCTGAGCTTCAAGACCTGATGGCGGTTCCTCCTTTTCTAGTTTTTTATAAGGACTGAGTGCCTCTTTGCACTAGTCCTTTTATGCCTGTGGTGGTGAATGAGTTGTCTCTTAATCATCTATTAATTTGCCCACTTTTTTCCCTTCTCCGCAATCATGTATTGAGAAAGTGTTGCACACTTTGGATGTACATAGATAACTCAGATTTTATTTGGACAGAAATAAAGATTTTAGAAAATCTGGTTAGCTTTTTGTTTCTTTTAATCCTAGACCTAAATCATTAGGTTTGGCAGTTTCCAAGCAGACTGTTTCCTCTTGGATTTCTAAAGCCATTTCTTTTTGTTATTCTTATACTGGTATGAGCCTTCCTCCTGTGGTTAAGCCTCACTCTTCTAGGGCTGTGGCTTCTTCTAGTGCTTTTTTCAAGGGTTTGGACACTAATTCTATCCTTGAAGCAGCTACTTGGTCTTCAGTGCATACCTTTACCAAGCATTACAAGTTGGATGTCATATCCAGGGCTAGAGCTGGTTTTGCTAGGGCCATTCTTCATGGGTTCCTAGAAACCTCTGTTAGCCCTTCCTCCTCCCTGTCTTCTTCCTGAACTTTTGCATTGTCCCTCATGTTAAGAATACTGCAACAGTGAAATGGAAGGACATAGTACAGTTGTCTAAAATCTTACCATAACAGTAGATATCCTTCTCTTCACTGTTGCAGTATTTGCTACCCCCTCCTCCCCCCCCGGTCTTTCGTTCCTCTGGATGTGTATGTTGCCCTCTGGTATCCTAGGGCTGGCATTCCGCCTGGGGCACTCACTTCTGAGGATGATATGTCCGGATGTCACCTTTATGTTGCACGTTTTGCACAGGGAGCATATGTGTGACGTACAATGTATTGTTAACATCCTAAAGGCTTAGGTATATTGGCTGGACGTTGGGCCACCCTTGGTAGGGGATCCCTCACGTTAAGAATACTGCAACAGTGAAGAGAAGGACACCTACTGTTATGGTAAGATTTTACAAAATTGTACTTTCTCTGCCTTACCCTTTGGACTATCCACTGCACCCAAAGTATTCACAAAGTGTCTAGCTCCAGGAATATCTCATTGCAGGCTACACAGTATCCACATTTTTCCACATTTAGATGACTTGTTTATCATGGTAGAGTATTTTTCAAAATGTCTCTTGGGTGAGAGATCTCTTGCACAAGCTGGGATTCTAAGAGAACATTCAAAAGTCTTTCTTGACTCCCTCACACTTGATTGTGTTCCTCAGATCTCAAATAGACACTTCAGTTCAAAGAGCTTTTCTTCTGCAGGAAAAAGTAGATCTTCATTTAGATCTCCTTCTAAGGATTTCCACTCAGACTTCAGTCACTGTGAGGAAATAACTCAAAATGCTGGTTATCATGACATTTATTATTCTCATAATACCCCTGCCAAGACTACACATGACAAAGATACAGTGGTATCTGAAATCTTTTTGGTCCCAACATCAACAGCCTTTATCTTTTCATACCCCAGTACTGTGGTTTGTCAGAAGAAAAATCACTTTGTGTAGACAACAGATATCCTTAAATCAAGGTCTCCCCATCTCCCTCCCTGCTCCAAAGTAATCAGGCACCACACATGCTTCAGACTTTGTTTGGGGAGAAATTTCAGGAGAGGTAAAAGTATAGATAGCGTGGAACAACAAGGAGAGATGCCAGCACATAAATATCAAGGAGAAGCTTGCCTACTCAGGCACTCAATTCATTGAACTATCTTTGGTCCTGAGGTCCCATTTGTTTACAGACATTACCACAGTGATATGGTACTTTAACAAGTAAGGGAGAACCAGGTCATGTCCCCTTTGCAGACTAGTCATGTTAGCATTGGATATACAGTGGATATAAAAAGTTTACACATCCCTGTTAAAATGCCAGTTTTTTTTTGTGATATAAAAAAATGAGACCACAATTAATCATTTCAAAAATTTTCCTACCTTTAATGTGACCTATAAACCTGTACAATTCAATTGAAAAACAAATCTGTTAGGGGAAAAAATTTAAAAAGTACAATACGCTGGTTGCATAAGTGTGCACACTCTTAAACTAATACTTTGTTGTGTGTGCACACCCTTAAATTAATATTTTGTTGAAGTACCTTTTGATTTAATTACAGCATTCAGTGTTCTTGGGTACACACCTGCCATCAGTTAGAGACTCTGATTAACCCCAAGTAAAGTTCAGCTGTCCTAGTAGGATTTTCCTGACATTTACTCAGTTGCCTGCTACAGCAAAAGCCATGGTTCGCAGAGAGCTTACAAAGCATCAAAGGGATCTCATTGTTGAAAGATAAGAGGACAAAAAATTTTCCACAGCATTGGATATACCATGGAACACAGTGAAGACAATCATCAAAACGTGGAGAAAATATGGGCAAGAGTGACGTTGCAAAGAACTGGACTTTCCTACAAAATTGATGAAAAGACAAGACGAAAACTGTTCAGGGAGGCTGCCAAGAGATGTACAGGAACACTAAGGAGCTGTAGGAATGTCTGGCAAATACTGGTTGTGTACTACATGTGACAACAATCTCCATATTCTCCGTATGTCTGGACTCTGGGGTAGGGTTGCAAGACGGAAGCCTTTTCTTACACAGAAAAACATCTAGGCCCAGCTAAAATTTGCAAAACAATACATCAGGTCTCCCACAAGCATGTGGGAAAATGTGTTATAGTTTGTTGAGACCAAGGTTGAACTTTTTGGCCACAATTCCAAAAGGTACGTTTGGCGCAAAAATAACACTTCACATTACCAAAAGAACACCATCCACACAGTGAAGCATGGTGGTGGCAGTATCATGCTTGGGGTTGCTTTTCTTCAGCTGGAACTGGGGCTTTTGTCAAGGTGCAGGGAATTCTGAATAGCAGTCACTTTTGGCCCAAACCCTTCAGGCATCTGCTAGAAAGCTGAAAATGAAGAGGAATTTCACCTTTCAACACAACAATGACCTCAAGCATACATCCAAATCAACAAAAGAATGGCTTCACCAGAAGAAAATTAAAGTTTTGGAATAGTCCAGCCGGAGCCCAGACCCAAATCCAATAGACAATTTGTGGCTGATCTGAAGAGGGCTGTGCACAAGAGATGCCCTCGCAATCTGACAGATTTGGAGCGCTTTTGCAAGGAAGAATGGGCAAATATTGCCAAGTCAAGAAATGCCATGCTGATAGACTCCTACCCAAGAAGACTGAATGCTGTAATTAATTCAAATGGTGCTTCAACAAAGTATTTGTTTAAGGATGTGCATACTTATGCAAACAGTGTATTGTGCATTTTTTTATGTTTTATATTTTTCCCCTAACAGATTTGTTTGTTTTTCAATTTAATTGTACAAGTTATAGGTCACATTAAAGGTGGGATAAGTTTTGAAATGATTTATTGTGGTCAAATTTTTTTTATATCACAAAAACCTGGCATTTTAGCAGGGGTGTGTAAACTTTTTATATCCACTGTAGCTTCATAGCAAAGTCTCATTCTACAGCCATCCTAAATTGCATCAGAACAAAACTTAGTGACAGACAACCTGAGCAAGACTAGGGCAGACTCACAGGAATTGAAACTAGATTTGGAGGTCTTCCCAGATTTGATCCATCTGTGTGGAGTTCTCCAGGTAGATGTGTTTGCCTCCTCTCTGAACAATCATCTGGCAAGACTCTATTCCAGGACGCTATGCAAGAAGGCCTGGAAGACAGATGCCTTTTTTTTCTTTGAACAGGAATGTTCATGTATGCCTTTCCACCCTTTCTACTAATATCCAGGGTACTTTTGAAGATTCAGATGGAATCCCCCAAGATCATTATGGTGATTCCTTTCTGGCCTAGGCAACAGTGGTTCTCCCTTCTTATGGAAATGGCCAGGAACAAATACCACAAGCTTCTTCACACAGTGCATCTACACACACACAGGAACAAGGTGTTTGATACATCCTGACATCAATCATCTTCAGTTAGTTCACTACCTGGTTCATAGTGTCTTTGTCACGAAAGGAGACACTGCCAGCCCAGCTATCTGGAATTTTGTAAATAGTTGTATGTTATCTGTGAATGTCAACATGCATCATGTAAGATGCTTGTGTTACAAATGTATTAGAACTGTATGTCATGTGTGCTGAATAGATGTTTTGTAAAGTGCTGAGCAGAAATGCATATACATTATTGTGACTGTTTAGATGTATATATTTTAACAATGGAAACTGCAACACAGGAGGGTACTTTCAGAAAAATAGCTGAAAATTTAAATTACTTTATGACCATGTAATAAAGGGATGCTGTTTTTTGGTTTCAGTGCAGTGGCAGACACAATGTCTGGAGCTAGAATTTTTTTGTATTGTCTTGGAAGTGTTTATTGTTTTATAACTTCCAGGATCTGCCTTAGATCTAGGAGGAGTCCTTGTTTGTGTATTTTCACAGGTTAATGCTGAATGCTACCAGCTGCATCAGTGGGGATTTTCACCTAGGATAGAGTCAAATGACAAGAAGTGATGTCATTCTGCAAGCTATCCCAGCAGTAATGTTTGGGATATTAAGAGCTCTATGAGAGAGAGACTGGACATTTTGTATTTTGTCTGTGACTTGACAAGAACATCCACTCACCACATCTGCCTTGTTGCTCTGTAAGTAAGTTAACTAGGGTATAGTAATTCTCTTAGATTCTGACAGGAATATAGTGAAGTATAGTTTAGGTGTTTTCTGTATTTATTTGAGACTGTCCTGCAATGTTGTTTTAAATATTTCCTATAATTTTGAACTCTGGTGTAACTGTGATTATATACTTAGTATTTTCTTGTTCTTTTATTATTTATTATTAAATGTATTTAAAGCTTTCATTGTGGCTGAAATTTGTAAGACATATTTAAGTTTTGAGGGTACTTGCATATTTATTTGGTGACACTGTGTAGGCCACTTCTAATAGCCTTGCTCTTGGTCAAACTACCATTTGTATTGATAGTAACATTACATATAAGATTGGACACCCTTTGTTAAGGGCCTTAAAGTTGCTGGTGGCAGTGATAACTACCTTATTGTCTGGGCAAGAGGCTAGTAAACCTGTGACAGCCTTTCCCAGGTGTGTGTATATGTGTGTGTGTGTGTGTGTGTGTGTGTGTGTGTGTGTGTATAAATCAAGTGTCAAATTGTGTGTGTGTGTCAGCTACTTGGGCAGGGACACTAAGCACTGGTTGGACAGAGAGGGTGCTGGAGGTCTTAGCTTGGCCATTCAGCTGGGATCGCAACTCTATAGCTGTGCCAGTGGGGAGCCTTATTGGGGATATGGAGAAAGAGGGAGAAACCAGGTGATTGTGGACTCTGTGTGCTCTTAAGGGAAATTCCATTTGATGCAGAGAGCTGCATCTGGAAATACTGTGAGTGTACTTGTCATCCTCCCAATGTATGTCCCCGACTGGTACTAGTGGTGAGGATTGAGGCTCCTTGATTACTGTTGCCAGTGGTGGGGTGTCACAGTCTTAACGACTTTTAGTCACCTGTTTTCTGAGGATGTGCAGCAGGTACAAATGGGGGGCAAGAAAGCTTGCTACTAAAAAATCATATAGTACCAAATGGAAAAGGTTTTCTAATTGGAGCCAGCAACATAACCAGCACCCATTCAGGGCTAGTTGTTCTCTGGTTTTACAAAATTTCTGTGAGTTGTTATCCTGTGGCCTTTCTTATTCCTCTATCAAGGTTCATTTATCAGCCATTTCGGCATGTTTGTCCTAAGAGCCTCCTCTTTCATGGCAGTCACCTGTCATAATGTTCTTGGAAGGGGTTTTGCTTAAGAGGCCTCCAAATAAACTGGTGGTCCCTCCTTGGGAGAAACTAACACTTGATCCATCTGAACCAGCTAATCTGGCTGACTTGAGGTTCTTCAGATGAGAAAGAGTTTTATTGATTCCTCTGACCTCTGCAAGAAGGGTAGCTTGAATTGAAAGCTGTTATAGTAAGCCAAGCCTACTTCATTTTTCACCAGGACAGGGCTTCTTTGAATCCTTTTTTATGCTTAAAGTGGTATCTAGATTTACTTTGTCAAACTATCCATCTCGCCATTTTCTTTCCTGAACCTAAAAATGAGGGAGAAAGGATACTACATATGTTGGATGTTCACAGACAACTGAAGTACTCTCATGACAGAACTAAATCTTCTCCATCCACCTCCCAAATGTAGTTAACTATGATAATTTACCCATACAGCTAAAGCTACTGCAGCAGTGATCAGTATGTAGAATATAGTACAAGTGTGTAATATGTGGAAACAAAAAAACCTCTGGGGGTAAGGTACCTGCTAAAAGCCAAAAAATCGAGAATGAGTAGAAAAAGCTGCAGGTACTCCACGACAAACGAAGCCAACCAGTCACCTTAAAAATAACACTGCTTTAATAAATAAGTAAGCGCTTTCACATCTATACAAGATGCTTCATCAGACTTCAAAAAGCAGAACAAACAACTAGTTTAAATCCATTGTAGGTTATCCATTGAGCCAATGATACATCAAGTACAATAATTCAATCTGTCACCATGGAAACAATTAAACAAATTTAAATTGTTAAAACATTAAGACACTTAAATGCTTTCAAAAAAACTCATGCAAAACCACACATTGCCAAAATACTGCTTCAAAAATTCATGTAAAAACATATAAAAACACATGGAAATATGCAAATACATTCTTATGCATGTTTACCATATGAAACCAAATAAGATAAAAAGATAAAAATAATAAAAAAAATATATATGTATATATAAGTGCATATAAAAATATATAAATATATATAAATAATATATGAAAAATAATATATATATAATAAAAGAATTATATTATTTTTCATATATTATTTATATATATATTTATATATTTTTATATGCACTTATATATACATATATATTTTTTTTTATTATTTTTATCTTTTTATCTTATTTGGTTTCATATGGTAAACATGCATAAGAATGTATTTGCATATTTCCATGTGTTTTTACATGTGTTTTTGAAGCAGTATTTTGGTAATGTGTGGTTTTGTATGAGTTTTTTTGAAAGCATTTAAGTGTTTTAATGTTTTAACAATTTAAATTTGTTTAATTGTTTCCATGGTGACAGATTGAATTATTGTACTTGATGTATCATTGGCTCAATGGATAACCTACAATGAATTTAAACTAGTTGTTTGTTCTGCTTTTTGAAGTCTGATGAAGCATCTTGTATAGATGTGAAAGCGCTTACTTATTTATTAAAGCAGTGTTATTTTTAAGGTGACTGGTTGGCTTCGTTTGTCGTGGAGTACCTGCAGCTTTTTCTACAAGTGTGTAAGCTGAACTTACCATAACACTAGATGTTTGAATGGTCATTGCTGCAGTCGCTGTTCCCTCCCTCCATCTCCCTGTTTTTTTTTTTTTTTTTAATGCCAGGGTGTAGGCATTTATTTATTTTTCCTAGCCGTGTCCTTTTAGGGCTCATCCTCCCTTTGTCTGTTGGCAGGAAAGCTATGAAGGGCGTTGCATTCAAACTTGTCTTTTAGTCAGCTCAGCTTGACAGTTTGGGTGCGTGGAAAGTGTCCTGAAGCTTTGGAAGATGGCTGGCTGATGTATACTTGGCAGGATATAAGCCATTTAGCTAAAGCTACTGAAGCAGCGATCATTTGAAGATCTGTAGTTATGGTAAGTTCAACTTACACAACTGTACTTTCTGAGCGTGAGATTTAGTATGGGTAGTAGCTAAAAAGGAGCTTGTAAAAGCCATCACAACCAGTTAACAAAATAAGTAAAGTGTTGCTTTTGCACCAAATGTACCTTTTGGAATTGTGGCCAAAAAGTTCAACCTTGGTCTCATCAGACCATAACACATTTTCCCACATGCTTTTAGGAGACTTGATGTATTGTTTTGCAAATTTTAGCTGAGCCTGGATGTTTTTCTTTGTAAGAAAAGGCTTCCGTCTTGCAACCCTACCTCATAGTCCAGACATATGGAGAATAAGGGAGATTGTCTTCACATGCAGTAGACAACAAGTACTTGCCAGAAATTCCTGCAGCTCCTTCAGTGTTGCTGTAGGTCTCTTGGCAGCTTCTCTGACCAGTTTTCATCTTGTCTTTTCATCAGTTTTGGAGGGACATCCAGTTTTTTGCAATGTCATTGTTGTCCCATATTTTCTCCACTTTTTGATGACTGTCTTCACTGTGTTCCATGGTATATCCAATGCTGTGGAAATTTTTTTGTACCCTTCTCCTGACTGATACCTTTCAACAATGAGATCCCTTAGATGCTTTGTAAGCTCTCTATGAACCATGGCTTTTGCTATAGCAGGCAACTGAATAAATCTCAGGAAAATCCTACTAGGACAGCTGAACTTTATTTGGGGTTAATCAAAGTCTGTTTAACTGATGGGAGGTGTGTACCCAAGAAGACTGAATGTTGTAATTAAATCAAATGGTGCTTCAATAAAGTATTAGTTTAAGGCTGTGTACACTTATCAACCAGCTTATTGTACATCTTTTATTTTTTATATTTTGTCCCCTAACAGATTTGTTTGTTTTTCAATTGAACTGTACAAGTTATAGGTCACATTAAAGGTGGGAAAAGTTTTGAAATTATTTTGTTGTGGTCTTATTTCTTTATATCACAAAAACCTGACATTTTAACAGGGGTGTGTAAACTTTTTATATCCACTGTGTAATGCTTCTCATCCTCCTTGGAAAAGTCTATCCTGATCTGTTGGAAGGGTCTTTTTGTCATATGGATGAGTCTCTGACTCTGGAGGAACAGTGTGGATTCTGTCTTGGTTGAGTGACAGTGGATCCTTGCTTTGGTCTTGCATGGACATTGCACGGGTTGTGGTATTTTTTGTGTATGTATTTTAGGGACTTGAAAAAGGCTTAGGACCATGTAGCCTTGGAATATTTTGTGGGTGGTGGTAGAACAGGATCCTAGGTCCCTGTTGCATCCCACTTGGTCTATGTCTTTGTCTAGCAAGTGCTGTGCCTCTATTCTCACCATTAAGTCAGATACATTCAAGGTGGGCATAGGACTCCAAAAAAGTCTAGCTTGTTTCCAAGCCTTTTTTGGATTTTCTTGAATAGATTACCAGGATACATCCAGGATTTGGAGAGGATCCAAGCTGGGGCGTAGCAGTTACCTTTTTGTTGTTGAAAGACTTTTCAGAAGTCACTCTGATCATGTTGTTTTTATTTTTATTATCATTATTATGTAAGCAAACAAGTGGAGCTTTTTTTTTACAGGGCCTCTGCTGAAAATGATTTCATCTGGGCCTTGTCATAATTTCCTAGTAAACAAATGCTAGTAAATAAATAATAAATCAAATTGAAGTATAGGGAATGAAACTCAGGACCTCCAAGTCAGAATTCATTGCTCTGCTTGGAAAAAGAGTCATTCCTCATTGTAAGTGAGAGGAGTTAACTACCCTAATGCGGGCATGTAAGTATTTGGAGATATTGTTTGTGAATTAGCCTCCCAGCCTCCCCAAATGTCACTGACTGTGATAGGAAGTTGAATCATAGCATGGAGTTCTCAGTTTGTTACTCATTCTGTGTCCCCATCCTTGGCAGTCATCATGATCTTTGAGTAGAAACTGAAAAAAAGATGAGAACAGGCATGAAAGTGGTAAAAATGGGTTTCTTTCACAGGGCTGCTTGGCTTGATTGCTTACATAGTAATGATAATAAAAACAACATGATCAAGTAGGGGGTGGGAGGGTGGCCTAATGGTTAAGGTGTTTGCCTTATAAACACAAGG
Organism: Protopterus annectens; assembly: GCF_019279795.1. Classification (NCBI taxonomy): domain Eukaryota; kingdom Metazoa; phylum Chordata; order Ceratodontiformes; family Protopteridae; genus Protopterus; species Protopterus annectens. The sequence continues at coordinate 1,968,314,873 of NC_056726.1, forward strand.
TGCATGGTTTGAGTCTCACAAGGGATAAGTGGCTAGGCTTAAAATGGCTCGCAAGGGCAATTAGCTTAGTACTAATCTATGAACCTATGAACTCTCCACATCTGTGTGAGGTTGCTGTTAATCTGGAAAATAATTAGTGTAGAACTCCTGCTTGTGTAGGTTGAGAGGACTCACTTGCAGTAGTTTGAGCACTTACTGAAGATGCCTCCAAGACATCTGTTGGAGTTTTAATAGGCATGCCACTGGTAGGAGTATTCTGGACACAGACTCTCGACATGCCACAGTGATTGTACCTCTCAACTTTCCTAGGCATGCCTGAGGATTGTTTAGATTGATCTGGAGACCACTACTGGTTTACTCTGTTAAGCTTCAAACCACCATGGCTCTCATAAGGACAAGTTGTTTAGAAAATGGATGAACGGATAGGTGGTTAGTGCTGCAAAAGACACTGCTGAGTCTTGTTTATTAAGTATACAGTGATGTAAAAGTAAGTAGCCAGAACACATTGTATGGCAACAAGAGTATAGGTTCACATGTAGTTACTAGACATTAGGTCCAGGAGACCATTGAAGTGCTTAACCCAATTTCCCAATTGTCCCAGTGCACTGTCTGGTTAAGTGACTTGCTCAGAGTTGCAAAGTGGGCAAATGAAGGCTGAAAAAATCAAACTGTGGACTGCAGGAACCAGTTTAGCAGCTCATAGCCTTAATCCTCTTCTCCAACTGCCTTTATTGACAAGTACAGGGGAAAACTGTTGACTGAAATAAGACTTTGGGACATCCTGATTTTCAGTTACCTAATCGTGATAAGAAAGGATACTATTCTACTCATTATTTCCTGTTATTAAAGTAGCTTACAGGTAATTAAGCTGCAGTTGATGGCATTGCTACAAGTCTGTAAGCTATAGTAGATGTCAGTAAAAGTTCAGAATATAAATAGACACTGGTTATGCACAATTGTCAAGTTACCAAAACCAGAATGTCCTTCTGTTCACTCTTGCAGAGATAAAAACACTTTCAGTTCTTGCATGTATGATGAATCTGTCTGGGTTGCATAATATCTGGAACCTATGGTAAAATGTATCCCCATTGTACCTCTCTGCTGTCCAGAAATTTGCAAAATGTCCCTGATTGTGCTGCATAAGTGTGTCCTGTCCATTATAATATTTTTGATTTTGTGGTAAATCACTGAGTATTACATTCACTCAGTAAGACTGGTCATTGGAGTTCTATACCACATATTGTTCAGAAAATGCATGTTGATGCAAAAATCTCAGTCTATTAACTTTTCAAATAAATTACAGTATTATTAAAAAGTTTTCTTTGATTTAGGGCCTTTGTCCTTCTCCCCCCAGTATTTTTGGTTTTGGCCAGAATTTTCAAGGAACAAAAATAAAAGTTATGGTCCCTATACTTGTTCTCAAATTTTGCTTGAAAAAGAAATATGAGAGTTCTAGTGGGACTGCTTGATTATGAATGACTTGATCTAAATGTATGTCACTTTTTGTAGTGTAAGACTTGTGGGTTCTGAGGCAGGGGTAATCAAGCCTTCTTTTTTCATTTTTTTAGACCTTGCTGTTTGCATGCTGATGTACTAGTAGGCCGAGGATGATAGCTTACAGTGATGCATTTTGTCGGTCCTGGATTCATAGTCATCTGTATGGTTGTTTTTCAGTCACTGTTTCTGTAACCACTCTAATCTTTCTATAAACACTATTTCTTATTACATTACTACTGAGCTCTATATGACATTAAAACCAGTAGTACTGGTATAAACTTTTGCTAACCCCTACACACCCATCCTGTGAAAGGCAACATCATTGTAGTATGTTGCAATTACTATGAAACTAGACAAAGTCCTTTTAAATTAGAAATAAATACAATAATGAATTTCACTTTGTAATCTATACTTGGAATTTTATTTACTGATGTTGTAACAATCTACTGTACTTGTTGCCAATATTTACTAGATTCCAATAGTAGTATAATACAAATATTTTAAATAGTTCATTAAAAGTATTTAACAGAATCTTCTATTTAAAAATGCATAAAGTCGTTAACAAATATTCATTTACTTGAACAACCTGGCCATTTAATAAAAATATATTATTTTCATTTGATTAGAAACAGTGCAGAAACCAGTGGTCACTTTACAGAGCCATGTGCGGTGGGAAGACAGTAGATCTCTGGGCAGTTGGAAATAGGGCTGTGCAGCAGTCTCGATACCCAAAAATATGTTTCAACCCCCTGAAGACCATAAATATTCTAATCAGTACTTAGTACAGATCTAAAAAAGAATATATCAAAGCACTAAGTATCCCTATAAATATTCTTTAAACCATAACATTCTGAACTGCATTTCTCTATTTAAAAATTAATTTTGTGTTTAAAATGAGGATATTGTAATTTATCCTCATATACAGTTTGAAATAAATGCATGCTGTCTTCTTGTAGATAATTCAAATAACCTAATGCGTATCAGTACATTTGGCTATGAGCAACTTATTTTGATAAACCTGGCTATAAGTTTTGAGAAAATGCTAATGTTCTTCATGTTTCACTGTTGCAGTCATCACATTTGGGTTATCCCTGTCAGGGTAGCCCTTGGCCAGCCCAAATACCAGAGACTTAATATTTCTCCGTTGGTTGCTGTCACTTGAGGACTGACGTGAGGTCGTCAGTAGTATAAAGTAAGGCAGTCAATGCCATTACATCAGTCTTTCTTGCCATGGAGCCCGAAGCAGAAGCATTTCACACGAGTGCCCGTCAGCCGCTACCTGAGCTTTCGTTTCCGAACTGAAGTTGAAGTCTTCTAAAGCTAAGTACCCCATTGGGGACCCTTTTTTATGCGCTAACCGATGTCAGAAAAATTAATAATTGTCTCGCCTGTGGAAAGCAAATACCACACCGAGACTTCCACTCTTATTGCGTCACTTGTTTAGGCCCAGACCATGACTTTCCCCCGTTGTCTCTTCTGTGTTTTGTTTAACGGCAGAACTATCTGTCGTTGGGCTCTTATTGTAGCCAGATATTTTCGTTTACAGTCCTCGAATTCCGATATGGCTTCGGTAAGCCATCCAACAGCAATTCTGAAAAAACATAAAGATAAAGACAGAGACAGACCGCACAGGTCCAAACCTACCAACAACCTTCCGTTAAGCTAGTTGTCATTCCTCCGGTACTCGGTGAGGGGCTTTTGCAGCCCCTGATGCCCGCTTTAGTTGATTCGCAGGCTGTTGCCGAGACCCTTTCAGAGTCCGGTATTCCATAAAACTCTTCTCCGACTAAGGATCCTGTGGTCGTCTCTACCTTGGATGGGTCCAGAGTCGCTGAGCAGGCACCAACTTCCAAGAAAGTCATTCGCAGTACCGAATCTCTACACAAACAGACTTCTTCATTCACAACTACCGTTCTTTCAAAAACAACTGAGTTTCTTAGGCCCAGGGTTTGAACCACACCGAAGAAACCGACAACCCACTCTCAGGCGCCTGTTACCTTGCCTCAGTCTCAAATGCTTAAAATGGCAGAAGACCTTATTATGCTGATCAGGGGAAGCCAAGCTACTCCCTCTTAAAGAAAAGAGATCTGTCCCCTGTAGTTTTGTCTGAACAAGAATCAGATGAATCTGATGCATCTGACTATGAAGACATGCAACCTCTCTCCACTTATGAGGATTCTGATGCCGAGGACTCCATTCCTTCAGCCTCTCCCCCAGAGGATTTTTCCTTTGGGGAAACCCTGCATATTTTAAGAGAGCATTTTCAATGGGAGAGTCAGGACTACCCTCAGTCTAAAAAGAGACTCAGGGAATTCGTAGATCTTCCGCAACACAGACCCTTGGCCATTCCCCCAGTCCTGGATGTTGTGGATGATGTTTTCCTTGAATCCAGCTTGACTCCTGATGCCCTACCTCTTGCTCCCAGAAAACCAGACCGGTACTATAGAGTCCCTAACTCACACAAATATCTTTTTAAAAATCCAACAGCTGACCCCGAGGTCATTTCTCAAGGGCCAAAAGGGATCATGGCAACCTCTGCTAAGAATCCCACCCCCTCAGACAGGGATTCCCGAGCATTGGACAGATGGGGTATAAAAGTATACACCTCTGCTATTCTTTCTATCAGGGCACTAAATCGTCAGTTCCATATGCTGAAATGTCTTCCTTTCCTGCTTGGGCAGAATCTAAAGAATTACAAGACTCAATGCATACTGCAAGTCAAGTAACTAAACACACTTTGCACTGTGGTTTTGATGCCCTAGAAGCTTCTTGCAGGGCAGCAGTCACTGGATCTTTTCTTAGAAGACATGCATGGTTTAAGGAACAACCTCTGCCAGACTATGCCAAATCTAAATTGTTGGATGTCCCCTTGCACAAAGATGACTTACTAGACACTAAGGCCGAAGAGGTCTTAAAAAAGATGGAAGAAAAAGCAAAATCTATGCAAACAGTTAAAGATTTCTTACAGGTCCAGCCCCCTAGGTTCAGCAGGCATTGTCCCTCCAAGCAATGGTCCTTTCCTGCTCCGACTAAACAGGCCCAGCCTAGGTCCTGTAGAAACAGATCCCCCCCCCCCCCCCCCCCCCGCCAGACAGCAGCCCAGGTAATGCAGATATTTAAGCAGTGGACTACCTCCACTTCAAAACCATGGGAGTTCTAAGCCACCCCCTTATGATAAGAACTCACAGTGACATACCTCCTCCCAACCTCCCCTCTGCCCACCTTCACTTACCCCTAGGAGGAAAACTCTTCTTTCACTCAAGCACCTGGGCCACCATTACCAAGGGCCAATGGGTTCTGAACATTGTGTCTCGGGGATACAAATTCTCCTTCCACACTCTTCCAATCCCAAAAGGGTTCCCAGATCTACCACCAAATCAGTGGGCAGAGGCTCAAAAGCAAATCCATTCCCTACTCTCTATGAGGGCAGTAGAGCACATTCCTGCAGAACAAATAGGCCAAGGCTTCTACTCCAGACTTTTCCTGGTGCCCAGAAAAGAGAGCACCTGGCGCCCCATCTTCAATTTATTCATTCTAAACACCTTCCTGGTGATCCCAAAATTCAAAATGTTCACCCTCCATCAACTGCTACCCATGCTCTCCAAGGACACTTGGCTAGCCACCCTAGATCTAAAAGAGGCCGACCTCCACATTCCTATCAGGGAATCATGCAGGAAATACCTCCGCTTCAGGGCAGGATCTCAACACTTTCAGTTCTCTGCACTTCCCTTTGGTTTATGTACTGCTCTCAGAGCTTTCACAAAATGTCTGGCTCCGACCATTGCCTTTTGCAGACAAAGAAATATTCAAATTTACCCATACTGCCTTATACAGGCAAACAGCCAGGAAAAACCGCTCAAGCACCTGGCCTTTGTAAAGACCCTTCTAACCTCCCTAGGATACACAATCAATGAAAATAAATCCAAACAGGTGCCACCCAAAGGATAATCTTCCTGGGAGCAAGTCTGGACACAGCTTCCCAGATGGCATATCTTATACCAGAAAAACAAATTTTCCTGACAGCCTACTTCTTTCAGCTGGCCACCAGAACCCAGCTATCTGCAAGGAAGATCCTGCAAGCTCTGGGGTTCGTGGCATCTTGCATACTACTCATTCCATATGCCATACTGCATATGAGGAAACTTCAGTGGTACCTAAAGACCCTTTGGTGTCAACACTCTCAAGGCCTGGAAACTCTTTTACCTTTAATTCCTTGCCTTAAAAAGGAATTTCTTTGGTGGGCAACAGCATACTCCCACAACAAGGGACTGCCCTTCTCCCCACCCCACCCCCGCCACCCAGACCCTCACCACAAACACATCAGACTACGCTTCGGGTGCTCCCCTGGATGGCAGGTGCATACAGGGCCAATGGAGCCCACAGTAAATCCCCCTGCACATCAGTCAAAAAGAGATGATGGCATGCCTTAATAGATTTCAAACCTCTTCTCCCTCCAAGGGTTCTCCTGATCAAAACAGACAACACCACTGTGATGTGGTACATCAACAAGCAGGGAGGGACTCACTCCTACCTTCTATGCAGGCTGGCCATGACCCTTTGGCTCGCAGCCTCTTCCATGCAACTACATCTGTTAGCACAATTTCTACCAGGCTCCCTCAGCTCCCTGGCAGACTAATTAAGCAGAAACCTTCTGGACCCACACGAGTGGTAGATCAACAGAAGTACCTTCACCCTAATAACTTAGAAATTGGGAACCCCAAAGGTCGACCTCTTTGCCTCCCACACCAACCATCAGCTCAGCAAATTCTGCACCAGTGGGCATCACTGCATCGCTTGGAAAGTGGATGCATTGTCCTTCCCCTGGGTCAGTCTCTTGGTCTATGCCTTTCCTCCTCTACCTCTAATCCCCAGGGTACTGCTCAAAATAAGGGAGGAAAAACCAAGGACTATTCTTATAGCTCTAGACTGGCTCTGACAACACTGGTACCCCTTGCTGCGCAGTCTGTCCCCGCTGCCTCCATGGCATCTTCCTCAGATTCCAAACCTCCTGACCCAGAGAGAAGGGAATTCATGCATTCCCAATCGTAGACACTTAATTTGGCAGCTTGGCGTATTCCCTAACCCTGAACCAATCTGCCATCCTCAGTAAACAGGTTCTGGATGTTATCCTTGAGGTCTGACATCCTAGCACCAGAAAGTCTTATTCAGATAAATAGAAAAGGTTCTGCACATGGATTCAGGCTAAGGGGGCCAATACGGCACAGCCCACCATCCCTCTCATACTGGATTACTTAGCTGACCTACTCCACAGTGGCCTCTCTTTCTCCTCTGTATAAATTCATGCTTCTGCTATTTCTGCTTATTTTCCCTCTGAGCAACCCCTTTTCTCACAGTCTTTGATCAAACAGTTCCTCAGAGGGGGTAGCAACCTGAGGCTCCCCAGAAGGGCAACAACGCCATCTTGAAACCTTAACTTTGTCTTGGAAAAACTCACCCTGCCTCTTTTCGAACCATCTTCTTCTGTAGAGCTAAAGTTTCTCTCCTGGAATTTAGCATTCCTTTTGACCATCACTTCAGCCAGAAGAGTCTCTGAGCTTCAAGCACTCATGGCTGTGGACCCCTTCATCATCTTCCATGCAGACAGGGTATCCCTCAGAACTAACCCATCCTTCATGCCCAAGGTAGTGTCCAGTGTGGCTCTCAACCAATCCATTTGTCTGCCCACCTTCTTTCCTAATCCCCTGAACAAGGGTTAAAGGATTCTTCACTCTCTTGATGTGCACAGACAGCTCAGATTCTGTCTGGACAGGACTAAATCCTTCAGAAAGTCTGATCAATTGCTAGTTAGCTTTGCTACAGGGGCAGAAAGCAACGCCACCTCCAAGCAAACCATTTCCAAATGGATAGCACAGTGCATCCATTTCTGCTACAAACAGCATGGAAAGTCTCCCCACAAGGGAGTCAGGACACACTCCATCAGAGCAGCCTCCACCTTTGCAGCTTTCCTCAGAGGAGCCCACACCAGGGACATCCTGGAGACTGCCACCTGGACATCTGTTCAAATTTGTACCAAGCATTACCACCTACCTCTCTTCTCCAAATCCAGGGAAGGGTTTGCCTCTGCAGTCTTGCAGGGCATCCTAGCCAGACCCTAGTTTCCTTGACTGTCTCCACCCATTTCCTCAGCTTTGGGAATCTAGCCAAATGTGATGACTGGAACAGTGAAACATGAAGAACATAGTACAGTTGTGTACTCTTACCATAAATGTATATGTTCGAGTATATTCACTGTTCCTGTCCTGGTCCCCCCCCCACACCCCCCTCTTTTTTTTTCTCTTTTTCCTTACTAGGGACATGTTGGTATTTATTTTCCACTGGTGGGGTTCTTCCATCAGAACCTGGCCTCCATTCTTGGGGGCTCCTGACAAGTTAGGGCAAGAAAAACTGACGTAATGGCGTCGGCTGCTTTACTTTATACTACTGATGCCTGACATCAGTCCTCAAGTGACAGCAACCAACGCAGAAATACTAAGTCTCTGGTATTCGGGCCGGCCAAGGGCTACCCTGGCAAGGATAACCCAAATGTGATGACTGCAGCAGTGAATACAGTAGAACATCTACATTTATGGTAAGTGTACACAACTGTACTTTCTTTATACCATATATTTTAGTTAAACATGTAAGCATGGTAGGACAAAATAAGCTTCACATGTAAGCGATCGGTGTCACAAGCCACTGCTTTCGCTCATATGTAGTAATCAAGTCCAAGTTCCAGTTGTTCAGTTTTAAGAAATAAATTAGTAAGCTAGTAAGTGTGACTCCTTCCTGTGAAAAGGATGGTGCAATCAGTAACATATTATCAATGGTAGGGTCCAGAGCCACAAGTGGTAGGTAAAGTAATGTCTTTCATATTTTGATGAATCATCCTTGCTCATGCATAATCCTTTCACCAAAACCCCCACATATAATCTTAAGGCTATCTCTCAGTCTCAGCTAACTCCAAAAACTAAACGTTATTGCACTGACTGTGCATTCTGCATTCTAGCTGCTAAACTATGGGACTCCATTCCTCTGTCAGTCTGAGATGTCCAGAATTACTCGGACTTCGGATAACAGGTCAAGGAACACCTTCTCACCCAAACCAAGTGCAGTTACACTCACTCAGGTCACGTTGCATGAAGACTGCATCTCTGTCACACCCCTTTATCCCTATTTCATCCTTACCTCATCTTGACATCCCCTTACTTTCTTCCTCTCATTCACCCTAATTCCCCTCTTCTTTTGCATCTGTCTCACACTTTTTCTCTTTCTACTCCTCTTCCCTCTGCATGCCTCTCTCACCATTTCTCTGTGCTCTCCCCATGGTATGCTTTCCTTCAACTATTCTTCCTTGCCTCTATGTAATAATATGCTGCTATCCCTGTATCATAAGCCATCTTGGTCATTATGGCTACATCTTATCCATAAAGCTGTGATAAGCATAACTCCATTTCTGCACCAATGTCTTGACATTGTAAACTGCTTCATGAACTAAATGTTTTAGCATATTTTTGCATCCATAAGTATGTGCGTGTGTGTGTGTGTGTATGTGTATACAGTGGATATAAAAAGTGTACCTACCTCTGTTAAAATGTCAGGTTTTTGTGATATAAAAAAACGAGACCACAATAATTCATTTCAAATATTTTCCAACTTTAATGTGACCTATAACCTGTACAATTCAATTGAAAAACAAAATCTGTTAGGGGAAAAATATAAACAATAAAAAACGTACAATAAGCTGCTTGGATAAGTGTGCACACCCTTAAACTAATACTTTGTTGAAGCACCTTTTGATTTAATTACAGCATTCAGTCTTCTTGGTTAGAAGTCTATCAGCATGGCACATTTGACTTGGCAGTATTTGCCCACTCTTCCTTGCAAAAGTACTCCAAATCTGTCAGATGGCGAGGGCATCTCTTGTGCACAACCCTTGTCAGGTCACCCCACAGATTTTCTATTAGATTTAGGTCTGGGCTCTGGCTGGGCCATTCCAAAACTTTAATTTTCTTCTGGCGAAGCCATTCTTTTGTTGATTTGGATGTATGCTTGGGGTCATTGTCATGCTGAAAGGTGAAATTCCTCTTCATCTTCAGCTTTCTAACAGACACCTGAAGAATTTGGGCCAAAAGTGACTGGTATTAGGAACTTTTCATAATTCCCTGCACCTTGACTAAAGCCCCAGTTCCAGCTGAAGAAAAGCAACCCCAAAGCATGATACTGCCACCACAATGCTTCACAGTGCGGATGGTGTTCTTTTGGTGATGTGAAGTGTTGTTTTTGCTCCAAACGTACCTTTTGGAATTGTGGCCAAAAAGTTCAACCTTGGTCTCATCAGACTATAACACATTTTTCCACATGCTTTTGGGAGCTTGATGTATTGTTTTGCCAATTTTAGCTGGGCCTGGATGTTTTTCTGTGTAAGAAAAGGCTTCCGTCTTGCAACCCTACTCCTTAGCCCAGACATATGGAGAATACGGGAGATTGTTGTCACATGTAGTACACAACCAGTACTTGCCAGAAATTCCTGCAGCTCCTTCAGTGTTGCTGTAGGTCTCTTGGTAGCTTCCCCTGACCAGTTTTCATCTTATCTTTTCATCAATTCTGGAGAGATGTCCAGTTCTTTGCAAAATCACTGTTGTCCTATATTTTCTTCATTTTTTGATGACTGCCTTCACTGTGTTCCATGGTATATTCAATGCTGTGGAAATATTTTTGTACCCTTCTCCTGACTTATACCTTTCAACAATGAGATCCCTTTGATGCTTTGTAAGCTCTCTGTGAACCATGGCTTTTGCTGTAGCAGGCAACTGAATAAATGTCAGGAAAATCCTACTAGGACTGCTGAACTTTATTTGAGGTCAATCAGAGTCGCTTTAATTGATGGCAGGTGTGTACCCTAGAAGACTGAATGTTGTAATTAAATCAAAAGGTGCTTCAACAAAGTATTAGTTTAAGGGTGTGCACACTTACGCAACCAGCTTACTGTATGTTTTTTTTATTTTTTATATTTATTCCCCTAACAGATTTGTTTGTTTTTCAATCGAATTGTATAGGTTATAGGTCACATTAAAGGTCGGAAAAGTTTTGAAATGATTTATTGTGGTCTCATTTTTTTTATATCACAAAAACCTGGCATTTTAACAGGGGTGTGTACACTTTTTATATCCACTGTGTGTGTGTTTGTGTGTGTGTGTGTACATATACATATACATATGTATATACATATTTGTTTTTATCATATTTTTGTATCTATAAATATGATTTGTTCATTTCTTATATGATCCTATTCACCAGTGCTGTGCTTGCAAATGATTCTCTGAGATCACTGCACTATCCCAGTAAACAAAAATAAATAAATACATAAATGAGGTCTCTTTTGGCAAAAGCTTTGTGTTTGTGGAAAAGTCATCAAACAGATGTGTTATTGAGTGCAATTTTAGTCAAATGCTGCAGCTGTCGAATGAAGTAAGATGGTTTGGGCATGTAAGTGGGTTTCAGATGTTAATGCCATAACTTTGGGATAAATCAAAAGTTTTTATCTAAGGGGGTAGGTAGGAGTGTGTGTGCAAGTTCTTAAAGGTTAGAAAATAGAATAAGCACAAGTTAAGGGGATAGACTGAGTGCTATATACGTGAGTTGATGCATGTGTTGTGTCACTGAGTGTCTTGTGTTTTGGACGTGTTACACTGTCTGTAATGCTACCACTATTCAGACAAATTTGTTAAGAATTTAGAGGTATGTTTTTTATTATAAGATTGTAAACGTAAACTGTTTTCCTTTTGCTATCCTTTTCCTTGCTTCGTTTTTGGCTTTGGGTCTATGTTTTTTTAATATGCTGGCATCAATCAATTTTGGTTTTATATCTGGGCATTTTGGTGTTTATCATAAACTTTTAAAGTTACATTTTCTACTTACCCTGTTCTACAGGAAGTTCACGCACAGTGAGCTGTTTACATACTGAAAAAGACAGAAATATTTATGCCATGCACTACTCATTTAAATGGGTTGCTGTAACATACTCCCATTAAAGCAAATTAAATTAAATTTGCACACTTTTTATTTGCATTTGCGGATTTATTATTAATGAAGTACACCCTTTCCAGGCTTCCATCTTCTAATTAAAAAAAAATTGGAAGGTCATGATGTATTGAAATGCTTTAAAATAATCTGGATAATAACTGATATTTCTTTCTGGAATCTTTGTGTATGTAATTTGTTGTGCATGATTTTCAAAAGATCAGAAGTACAAGGTACTGAACACATTTCAAATGTAACTCTGACTGTTAACAGTCTACAGAATGACGCAATTTATAACAGTGCACAAATACAAAGTGATGGGGGGATAACATAAGCAAATGCTTATGTAAACATTGGGAATTGAGTAATGACTACATCTATTAAATAAGTAGGATATGACAATTTTCCTTTAACATAAACATCTTGAAATACTTCTTACAGAACTGTAACATTCTGTTGAAATTGCTTAAATATTTCAAAATACTACTGTATCTGAATGATGTGATTCAAACTTCTGAAAACAAATCTTGGGTCGTGGGTGGGGGAGGTGGTAAAAGCTCTTTCTTTAGTCTTACAGTTTAAGCCGAACTGTTGATGTCATCTATTAAACAGAAATGCAAGCTATACAAACTATGACTTAGCTACCACAGAATTTTGTTTTAGAGTTACAGAATATGGGCATTCTCAGCATCCAAAGAAAGGCTTATTTCAAAACCACTAAATTTCACAATTATCAGCAACCAAGGAACTGCTACTTTTCATCTTTTAGACATCATGCTGGTCTTCATTCAAGGACTGTATTCTTACTGTTAGCTGAGTTTACCTACAGGATTATGATCATATCCCTGATCATAACCTGCCTGTTATGTGTGCAAAACATGGATGCCAAGAAATTAATCTTGAGAGGGAAGCTTGAGAGCTGAATCTTGGCATCGGTGTCGAGAACACATCCAGTCATAACTCTTTGTAGTCCATGGAGCTTTATATGCCCCATGTACTACTAGTTGCAGAAAAAAAGAGACAAAAAGCACTAAGTGTTTTAAAGTCTAATACAGCCATAAAGCACTTAACGTACACTGTCAGGAAGACAGTGTAACTCAGTCCCTGATGTTTACACTCACCTTGCCATGCCTCTCAACTGTGCAGATTTTTGTCTCATATGTTTGGTCTATTCCTCATAAAGTGTTTGGTTTACAGCCATATCACTGAGGATTAAAGTCATTAAGTAATGACATTAATTGCAGTTTCAGACTTCGTATCCTTCAGAAAATTCAGATGAACACACATTAAATTATTGTAACAACTTTCTAAGTTTATGAGAGGACGTGAGGGACACGTTATCAATATGGACAACAGACAGAAACAAATCTGTTTTTATTATTCTGCCACTATTGTTTGCTGATCAGTACTGGCAGATTTGACTGCCTAGATCGAGACCCGACCTTAAAAAGTTAAGTAGGGGGTACTTAACATTTGGTGAGGTCAGGTCTTGCACTGTAGTAGTACTTAACTGATTTGTCTTTTTCTGAATATCTGAGGATAATCATTGTGTTCCATGCACTACACATTTGTTTTCCATAGAGACTTCAGGTGCATATTGTATTTGAAAGGATAAAGGAAGATGACTCCTTACCTTCACTGGGTAGACCCCACAGCCTCACCTCAATGTTTCCCATCAGTAAAACCTTTGCAGTGTGGGATTACTACCCATTCTTATAACTTATGACTTGGGAGAACAGGACAGATAATGGATGCCACATCCTTCCCTTCTATGCAGCTGTATCATGACATTTTTCATGGTTTCCTTTTTACTTAAAATTAGTAAAGTTATATTGAGATAAACACTATCTCTTTATTTTCTCCTTTAAATGTAATTATTGTTAACTGGTGTGTAATGTTATAGCAATAACCCACGCCTGGGTGTGGGTAATGCTGGATTTACCCACGGTTGATGTGGTTTGGTCACGAGGGCGAAGCCCGAGTGGCCAAACAAAGACAACCGTGGGTAAATCCAGCATTACCCACACCCAGAAGTGGGTTATTGCTATTATGCAATGACATTATTTAAGAAAAAAAAATACTTACTTTTCTTAAATAATGGCATTGTATAATGCCTCCTTGCTGCCCTTCCACAGCTGTCTGGTATTCTGCAGCAGTTCTGATGTACTGCGCGTGCGTATGCTTACGCAGTACATCAGAGCTTTGGGTGGAAATAACGGAGAAAGCAAGATCTCCGTTGCTTTTTACAAAGTGTCTCGCTATGTTAAAGGAGTTTAACATAGCGAGACAGCTTTAAAAAAAGCAACGGAGAAAGGAAGATCTCTGTTACTTTTTTTTAAAACTGTCTCGCTATGTTAAACTCCTTTAACATAGCGAGACAGTGTCTAAAAAGCAACGGAGATCTTGCGTTCCGTTGTTAAAGACTTATACTAATGGAAAAAGTCCGGGCGACTCGACCTTTTTCCATTAGTATAAGTCTGATTTACAACGTGCACGCTGACCAATCAGCATGCACGTTTTGGAATATTAATGGGGGGGGAGTCATTGTATAATTCTCTTTCTTGCCTTTCTAGGAAATACATTCCATAACTAGCTTGTCTCCCACAGCTACATGCTTACTCTTTTATTTTATTTGCTAAGCATCTTAAAAAATACAATATGACAATGTGCATATAAAATAATAGATTGGCAGCTTATGGGTAAAAAAAAATAAATATAAATTATTCATTGTAAAACAAAACTAACCTTTCATGCTTGTTTATGTAGACTCTTCTGTACAAGTAATATTTAAAAAAAACTTGTATAGGAATTCTCAGAGTTACATGGATGACTCAGAGAAATTAGTTGACTGTAGAGGGCAGGAGTTAAATATTCAGATGAAAGCCTGTCAAATGTTCATAGGTAACACTCCACTTGGTCTAAGAGACCTTGCCTGGAGAATAGGATACTAACACGCTCCTTGTAGAGCTCGCAAAGTAACTATGAGAATTTATAATATTGATTTGACAGTGATTGGTAGCTGCTACAGCTTCTGCAGCATTGGTGTAATACAGCAAGAAGAAGGTGCTCCTGCCAAAACCCTGTTTGCAGAATTCATTACCTGCTGCGGCTCGACCAGGTCTCCATCTGAAAGTCAAAGGCAAAGGGTACTGCAGGAATCCAGGCAGGATGACACTAGAGCATGGATCCTCGTCACCGAGTCTGATGGTAGACTCAAATTCTAGAGGTGCACAATATTCTTAAAATGGCAGTATGACTCAATGACATCTGACAGCTGGTACTTGACAGTCAGCCTGTTGGTAAAGATTAAAAATCACAAACACATGACACAAATTTCAAACAGTTCTCCCAATTATAAGGGGGAGGGACAGGAAGATGTAAAGGGTGGATTTTAGCATTTACCAACATCATTTCAGTCTCAGATGGGATAAGCTCTAGAGTGAGTGAGTGGTACAGGAGAATGTCATCAGCATATTACTGATAATCAATACCTGACTACTGCAGTACCTTCCTAATTGGCAGCACATACACTGTAAAGAAGAGAGGGGCCAGTATCACTCTGCTAAAATGTGTCCAGTGAAGTCAGTCCACTATCTTGATCACCAAAAGTAAATACATTAGTAACTTAAACAAACAAATGCATATGCAAATATATAAAGAATGCTTTGGTACTGTGTTGAATGCTTAGAATCTGACACTTAGCTTATGCTGGAATATCAGTAGAGTTGTTTCTATTCATTTTCCAGTGTTGGCACTGTATTACATAACTGGGGTGATGCTGAGATGCCATCCTTTGGATGAGACATTCAGTTGAGGTCAAATCTACCTGAGTTGGTGATAGCAAAGGTGGATGTAAAAGATAACATACCACTTATTGAAAACAGAATAGGGGAATGTTAAATATTATTATTTTAAAAAACTGCATTCATCAGCAAAATATTAGTTGTTTTGTTTACAGTATATTCAGTTATAAACAGCAAAACTCAGTTCTTATGTTCAGAGTATAACAGAAAATATTGTCAGACTGAAGATAAGGATCCGTGCACCTGCATCCCCTTTACCACAACCCTTATTTTATCTATTTTAACACTTTTTTAATCCATTTCTTATTGAACATAATAATAATATGTGTGTTATTTCACAATGACAGACAGCTTATAATTTGTATCTATGTAATTACCTAATTTTTCATTAGTCTCTTATAATAGCCATAAAGTAGTATATTGTATGTTTGCTTTATTAATAACATATGCTTATATTCACATATCTACATCTCTCTCCAACTCAAAGTGGCGGCTGGTGAGTTCAAATCAAAGGGGGGCTGCAGGAGACAGCTGAATGGGTGGGGCCATTTGGAAAGGGGTGTGGCCAACCAGAAAGGGGCAAAGCTATGCTCAAAACCACAAAAACACGCTGCCTTGGGTGCCAAACCATCATTATGAGAGTCCAATCAAGACAACATGAAGTGGAAAAGAAAAAAATATTTCAATGCATTGGCCACATGACAGCTTACTTAATATCTAGACGGAAACAAAAAGATTGTGAGGCATAAAAAAATAAATTACTTTTTAAATACATTACTGAAATGCCAGTCAAAATCAAGTATAAAAAACAAGCAGAACATCTATACAACTCCGAGAGGGGGGGATGTTGAAACCTACACACTAGAGATGGAACTTAGATGGATCGTCAGGTGCAGAGCAGACTTTAGTCCTGGCCTGAATGATAAGGTTAGCATTCAATCTGTATTAAAGAGAAGGAAGCTATGTAAAGCTTTAACTTGATGACACCCTGAATGTGTATGTTATGAATGGGGTATGTATTTGATAAAGTGATGTGGTTTTATAAGATTTTTAATATATTTTTTATATACATCATCTTTTATATACATATATGTATTTTTAAATTTATATATAAAAATTGTCAAATATTGTATGAATATATTCATGGTCACTTTAAATGTTTGAGGTGTACTAATTGATTAATCGCATAATAGGTTAATGTTTTAAGAAAGGTATTTAAAGGCTGTTGATTATCAATGCTGTTACAGTCTGAAGAAGCAGTGTTTGGTGAAAGCGCTTACTGCATTTGAATAAAGAACGTTCCTGGCACTCTGGAGTTGTGTGATATTCATCTCCTGTGGTATATTTTGCCTTTGGTATGGACTTACGATTAGCCGTATAGGCTGTTGTTGCTTTGGCGTTTTAAAGTGTATGCCTTTTCATTCAAGTCTCCACGTTCCGTTTTATGGGACTTATATTATTTCTACTTGCAGTTTTTGGAACGTGGTGCCCTAGCGCAAATCTTGTTATTTTTGTTATTTACTTTATTTCCTGGCTTTGCGCTGAGGGTATGGCTTGTACTGGTGGTGATGAGATAGAGTTGGCGTATGTTCCTGACGTCAACAGTACTGTCGACCGGAAGTTGGGTAGATTTGATGAATGCGTTGCTGGAAAGGAGAACTTCTTACTGATGTTTGAACCAGATGCTACGCGTGGATCCGAGAGGGATAACGCCGAGGAGTTAGTGGATTTAGCTGAACAGCTCGAACTTTTGGAGACAGATTTCTTGAAATTAAAAAGACTACAGTTGCAGCGACATCATTTTGAGGCTTGCCTCAAGAAACGGATCATTCCAAGGGGACTGAGAGTGCTGAAAATGCCTAGTTCAGGTAACCATTTTCCAGATCTTTTGTTGAAATGGCAAAAGCTTAATATGGATTTAAGCTTCAGTTACATGAAGCTATTAATTGACTATCATTTACCTGAAGAGGAGGCATTGCGTGAGAAAGTAATTAAGTTACATGAGTCTATCACTTCGAAGTTTACATCTTCGAAGGCTATTGCTGGTATTGATAGGCTTATGGACAACGTCTTACTTTATGAGAAACGGCTCTTAGACCAGAAAAAACAAAAGATTGAGAGAGACATGTTTGATTTTAATAATGGTCAAATTTTTGTTTGGCCTAGGACTATGCATGGAAGAACAGAGAGAAAGACTCAGGCTGGTGACATTATTAATGTGAATAATGATTTTACGACAAGTGGTTTTGAATGCAATAATGAGTCTAATACTGTTGTATGTGGTAATTTGGAATGTACTGGGGTGGTGGACAGTGTTGTCCCTGCTTCTGAACATATTAATGTTGTTTCTGCTACTGAACGTCCTGATACTGTGAATTTATACCCATCTGTGGTTACCATTAATAAGAATACCAATAGTAAAGCGTGTGTGGTTGGGACATCTGCTATTAACAGTGTGCAAAATGTATGTACTACTCAATTGGAGAGTGTTACTAATCCTGTTGTAAGAAAGAAAATTATAGAGTATAGA
The DNA here is from genome assembly GCF_019279795.1 of Protopterus annectens. Lineage (NCBI taxonomy): Eukaryota > Metazoa > Chordata > Ceratodontiformes > Protopteridae > Protopterus > Protopterus annectens. The sequence goes on from NC_056726.1 coordinate 1,968,332,723, forward strand.
AGGAAAGAGGGAAATGATGTTAATAATAGGGATACTCCTTTCCCGATACAGTCACCCTGTTTCAAGGGGAGAACACGCTCCATGAGCAGAGGCCGTCAAAAACGGAAAGTGATGGAAACAGAGCAGGTTGGCCCCACAATAAAGAAAATGTGGAGTGTGAAGGGGAATCCATTGTAATTAATATGTCCAATAGGATACTGAGCCATGATGAGGAATTTGTGTTGAATAAGGGCTTAACATTTATTCCTAGTAAGAACAGTGATATAACTGATACAGTGATAGATATAAAGATGTTTATGAGGAATGTGCAATTGAAGTTACAATATGGGACTTCAGGGGTTATGAAGGATAACTTGAATGCTTTTAGACCAGTGGGTACTTATGTTCCAATCCTACATCCTGTTTTGGAAACATATAATAGATTGGTGGAACAAGATCTTTATAAATATTATAGTGACAATAGCAGTCAGAACAGAAACAGGAGGGGTAGGAATAATTTGACTTATGCACAAAGGCAAGCCCTGGACAATTTAAGAAGGGATGATTCTATTATCATCACCCCTGCAGACAAAGGAGGTCCCATCGTAGTCATGGATGTTGGAAAATATAAGGATAGTGTCCACCATATGCTGAGTGATACCTCTTTTTATAGTAAATTGGACTTGGATGAAGTGAGGTTAAAAGTATTCCGTGTATATGACACTATAGATGATTTGTACAGATGTAACATTATAGATAGGAACCTGTCTAGGTTCTTAAGGGTTGCCAATCCCTTAATACCTGTACTTAAGGGCCTTCCTAAGGTCCATAAGAGTGTATCTAACCCCCCGATGAGACCCATAGTTTCGGGGCAGGGATGGTTGACTCAACCATTCTCATTGTATGTGGAAAAACAATTAAGACCCATTATTGACTCTAATGATATTATTTTGAAAGACAGTAAACAATTTTTAATTCGTCTGTATGAGTATGTTAATACATTAGATGAGAGCAGTGAGTATTTCTTAGTTACCTTTGATGTAGTCAGCCTTTTCACTGTCATTCCTAACGATAGTGGGATTGATTGTATACAGGAATATTTAAAGAAGTATTCATCTTTAGATGTCAATAAAATTGAATTAATAGCACTTTTTCTTGAAATTATATTAGAAAATAATGTGTTTTTATTTGCGAATGAATTATATTTGCAAAGGGATGGCGTAGCTATGGGCACATCCTGTGCCAATAGCTACGCCAACCTTGTTATGGCTACATGGGAGAAGGATATATTAATACCCAGTCCAAGGTATAAACAGCACGTTACATTTTATAAGAGGTTTGTGGACGACCTCTTTTTAATTTGGAAAGGGACTGAAGCACAATTACATGAGTTTGCGGATTATATCAACAACACTACTGGTTATTTAAAGTTCACCATGAGTTATTCTAAAAATTACCTATCGTTTCTGGATGTAGACATTATTAGACTGCAGAATGGTCTACTGAACACCTCTGTTCATAGGAAGAGTTGTTATAGGAATACTTTACTTCACAGAACAAGTATGCATCCGCTACATGTCTTTAGTAATGTCATGAGAGGACAGGCCATGAGGGCATCTCGTCTTAACCCCGTAGATGATGGTTATAGGAAAGAGATTTCTGGTCTGAGAACAAGGCTGTTATGTAGGTCATATAGTGAAGTTGAGATTAACAAAGCTTTCACTGATACTAGAGGGTTGAGGAATACTATAGCGCGTCCATATTTTTCTAGTGGAGGTTGCAGTACAGTACAGGAAGGTGAGGGACCCCAACCCAAGACTATGAATACCAGTCTCAGTGTTCAAATTTTTTATACTAGTGATGTTTCTAACATTAGGAACATCATTGAGAAACATTGGGATGTGTTGTGTGTAGATGAGGAGATTAGTAATGTTGTAGGACCTAAACCAAGGTACACTTATAAAAATAAAATGAACCTTAAGAGTATGTTGTGCCATAAAGATGGGGTTAGACATCCAAGTCCAGGTTTTAACACCAATGCGTGTGGTAGTTGCAATCAATGTGGGTACATTAATAACAGTACCACCTTTGAACAACCTGTCACTGGACAGATTTTTTCTTTTATGACAGGGACAAACTGTAGGTCTAAAAATGTCATTTATCTTGCCACCTGTTCTGCCTGTTCAGCGTTTTACATTGGTAAAACGAACAGGCAATTAAGAGAGAGAATAAGGGAGCATAATTATAAAATGAGGGTTAGGGATGCAAATAATGCATTAGCGAAACATCAGATGACAACAAGTGATGCACATGTATTTACGTTCCTTGTCTTACAGAACATCTATACAACTCCGAGAGGGGGGATGTTGAAACCTATACACTAGAGATGGAACTTAGATGGATCGTCAGGTGCAGAGCAGACTTTAGTCCTGGCCTGAATGATAAGGTTAGCATTCAATCTGTATTAAAGAGAAGGAAGCTATGTAAAGCTTTAACTTGATGACACCCTGAATGTGTATGTTATGAATGGGGTATGTATTTGATAAAGTGATGTGGTTTTATAAGATTTTTAATATATTTTTTATATACATCATCTTTTATATACATATATGTATTTTTAAATTTATATATAAAAATTGTCAAATATTGTATGAATATATTCATGGTCACTTTAAATGTTTGAGGTGTACTAATTGATTAATCGCATAATAGGTTAATGTTTTAAGAAAGGTATTTAAAGGCTGTTGATTATCAATGCTGTTACAGTCTGAAGAAGCCGTGTTTGGTGAAAGCGCTTACTGCATTTGAATAAAGAACGTTCCTGGCACTCTGGAGTTGTGTGATATTCATCTCCTGTGGTATATTTTGCCTTTGGTATGGACTTACGATTAGCCGTATAGGCTGTTGTTGCTTTGGCGTTTTAAAGTGTATGCCTTTTCATTCAAGCCTCCACGTTCCGTTTTATGGGACTTATATTATTTCTACTTGCAGTTTTTGGAACGTGGTGCCCTAGCGCAAATTTTGTTATTTTTGTTATATAATTTATATTCAGCTTTATAAAAGTACCAAGTAACATGCTGAAAGTAGCAATCTCTGTGATACCCCCACTTGTAAAAATTGTTTCTTATCGAAAAGAGACCTACTGCCTGACAACAATTATCTACTTGTTTCATGGGGAAAACATAATCAAATAAAAAATGAACAGCAAACAAAAAACAAGCTCAAGATAAATTGTTTAAAGGATTAAATTGCTTAAAGGATTACTGCACAGGTTATGGACCACACATGATAGACTGGCATTCTGTTTAGTTTAAGGGTAAAGCCTGCAAAGATGACTGCAAGTCTCCAACAAATGTAAGAAGCTTCTGAAAATACTGAAATCTTGTCCTTTATTATAAATACTGTCATATGCATTTCAATACCTAAGGTTTATACATTATCTAGTTGTGTAAATATTATCTGCATGGCAACAACAAAAGGGCTTTCAATGTTGATAACTCTTTAACAGTATGCTTATTAAAGCTTACTTGCATCTTACAATCTCAGACAAGGTTACCGGATGGCCATTAAAGCATTGCTACTTAAACACAGAGCAACAGGCACTGCAACAACATGCATTTTCTGAATAATAAGAAGCATAAATCAACAGTATAAAAATATGACAGAAAACTAGAACATTCTGCAAAATGAAGGACAGATGAAAAGCCACTGTAGTACTTCTGTCTACCTTGGATGGGGGGAAACTCTGCACACTTATACTACATAACTGCTCCTTGCCTTGCTTGAACAGATCCCGAGTCACTAGATGTGGGAGTGGGGTACAAGTATGTCATAATTTGAAATGTCTCTGGCTGACGGTGATGACCCTGACACATTTGTCATATCTCTCAACCTCAGAGCAAGAAATCTGGACAAAGCCTTAAAAGAAGTGGGAGAAAGGACAAAAATAAGGACAATTTTTAAATATTGCTCTTTATACTTAGAAGGATGATAGAATAGTAGGCCTTGTATTAGTATGAATTTTCTGAAGGGTATGAAATCTGAAACGGACCAAAAATGTGATGCAAAAATGTAAAATAGCCACACAATACAGTTGGGAACCTGTCAAAAAAGGGACACTTTTTTTAATATTAGTACTGTTAAGTTAAGCAGCTGACAAAATAAGACAATCTACATGCATTTCTGAAATAAAAGTAATCTATAAGTCTGATCTTTACAATGATTTATTAATTGTACCCTCCACGTTTTCTTCCAAAATTGCCATTTTGTGGAGGGATTAGGGGAGAGCAACATTATGAGCCAAAATAGGGGACAGCTGAGAGGTTTGGATATACCTAATTCTATAAAGTAATTTATTTGCATGTACCTCTCAACCTCTTAATGCAGGAAATCTGGACATGGCCGAATATATTGGGAGAACAAATAAACAGTACTAAAAATTGCTCTTGTATAAACTTAGTTGATAGAATAACAGGTCTTGCTTTAGCATGCATTTTTCTGAAGGGTATGAAGTCTGAAATTCAATGTCTGTCATTATTTAGTGACGTCATTCCTAAATGGTTTGCCAGAAAACCACAAATTTTATGAGGAACAAACCAAAAATAAGAAGCAAAAATCTATTCATTCTGTGAAAATCTGGACAGTTGAGAGGTATAGTTCAGCCAGGGCTGTCTTTAAGTTTGCGCCTTTCCCTTCTCACAAAATCATGGTGGAATGCCCCCCCCCCTTGCAGACATTCCAATGTCCTATTATTGGCTATTTCGCCCCATTTACCATAAACACTGTAATGTGGATACTGCTTTACTTCTATGATGATATGGGTTTTATTTAAATGTTTCTGCTAAACAGAGCAATGCAGTCTCACAATGAAAATAGACTTAGCTTTAAAACTTCTCTGCCCTTGAAACTCACATTCATTGAAACAGCATTGAAACACACATTCAAAGAAAATACATGGTTCATAGGTTCATAGGTTAGCAGTGGCAGATAAAGATTAATTTTGGGCTGTTTTCAAATCATGGGCCCTTTGCACATGAAACATACATGTGTTCTTTGATACACTTTCCTAATTGTTTTAAATTATATTCCTTGTATAATACAGTATAGTTGTTAGAGGGTGTTTTAAATTTATTGTTTTGAACATTTTTTCAGTAAACAATGAAACAAAATGCATGCACCAATAATAACAAATCTGCCCAATTCAGAACACTTCCATAATAAAAGTTTACTCAAAATTCTACAATCCACCAGTATCAGTAAATATGCACAATCTCTGCAGAAGTAAAACTCATCTAAATAATTCCACATTAAAGAGATATGTAACTAATGACGAGGTTGCTGCTAGCAAACAACTTTATATTTCATTGTTTCATCTACAAATACAGTGTCTGTTGCCCTTGAGGAATAAATTGCCTATGTTACATTAAAAAATGATAAGCTAGTAATATTGCAATAGGGAATGGATGGCAAACTGATAACAGGTTCATAGTTACTAGGTATCTCCACCAAAGAGAACATTCTCAGGACTGCAGCATCCACCTCCTTTAAAAGTATCAATATCAGCAATGCATCTACATACTGTGGGAGTAGAGCCCACAGCCTTCTGCATCAAAAGCAAGTAGTCACACTGTTATGCTATTAACAATGCAAGCAGTCTCAGCATAAGCAGCCCTAAACTTCACTTCCCCTGAAGCTCTCAGCTCCTTGTAAAATCCACTCGACATTCAACTGTATATCTCAACTTTGCAGCACAAGAAGTCTGGAAAAAGCCAACATTTATTGGGGCGGAACAAAGCCCAAAAAACAGGGGCACATTTTAAACAACTGCCTGCATAATCTTGGAAAGTTGCTAGAATAAAATGCTGTGATACCACCATGCATTTCACTGTCAAGTCTTGAACCCAGGACCCTGTGCACTACAGTCAGAGCAACATACCACTATGCCAAATCAGCTGTTTCTTGAAAGACAGGAAGACTGAAACTTAAATAGCTATCATTTAGTGAATTCAGTTCTCACCATAGCTCTAAACCTCTTAGCACAAAATAAATGGACAAAGCCAATAATGGGGGAATACAGCCCCAAAAATAGGGACAAATTTCAAATATTGATCTTATAAACTTAGAAAATTGCTAGAATAAAATGTTTTCTGTTACCATGTATTTTCTGAAAAATACAAAGTCTGAAATTCAAATGCCTGTCATCATTTAGTGAATTCAATCCTTCACTGATCACAAAAATCCAGAAAAACACAGATTTTATGAGGAACAGAAAAGAACAAAAATATGAGGCAAAAATCTGGACAGTTTTCACAAGTGGTATTTGGTAGGAAATTCAGGCTGTTGCTACTTGTACCCAAGGTAGAGGTTTTGAGCCTGAGTAACTCTAGCCACCAGGTATATTTAACTGGGACATTTTACACAGACACCACACACACACACACACACACACACACACACACACACACACACACACACACACACACATGCAGCTTCAAGCCAAAGTCCCTTTGAATATTCTCTTGCAGTGTTAAAATAACGAACCTGTATTCCCTTGCAGCTTCATTGGAGACAAATCAAATTCCCTTCGAAACCAGTCAGTAGTGCAGCAAGAGCCGAGAACCAATCAGTAGCCATCCACGTCACGTACGTGACTGCAGACATGGCAATCCGATCCCCTTCAAATTTACTGCGGTTACAAACTGCATAGACTTCCCTTTGAATATTCCCTTGCAGCGTTACAATAACGAACCTGAATTCCCTTGTAGCTTAGTTGGAGAGAACCAAATTCCCTTTGGAACCAATCAGTAGTGCAGTGAGAGGCGAGAACCAATCAGTAGCCATCCACGTCACGTACGTGACTGCGGACGTGGCAGTCCAATCCCCTTCCACTTTACTGCATTTACAAACTGCATAGACTTCTGGGCATCTGTACACTGATGCCTTCTTTTTTTAATCTGGACTGGTTTAACAGCAGCCTGGATTGTTTTTGTTTTTAAACCAGGAACTCGTGGCAGTTTGAGTTACTTTAACAACGAGTCAGTCGGACTCACAGCTATACAGCCAGTATACAATAGTATACTAATTATTTTATTTTTTTAAATTCTTTTTCTTTCATTTTGCAGCTGGGGGGCCGTAGTCCTGCAGTCTGATAGCACGAGCCGCCCCTCTCTCTCTTTTTTATATATATATATATATATATATATATATATATATATATATATATATTTATATTGATGACTTTTATGCCTGTATATATATATATATATATATATATATATATATATATATATATATATATATATACACACATATATATTCACATTGATGACTTTTATGCTTGTATGTCTTCTTTGGAAAGATCTCTGATATCTCTCAGATTTTTATAGTTTGAAAGTAAGTTTGTTTCAGTCTCTATTCTTGTTTTAACTTTCACAGTACATTTCTTTTATTTACTTTTGATTACTGGAAAAAACAGAGATTGTTCTTAAAATTGTTCTCTCTGCTGCACCTGTACCTCATCCTTTAATATTGATTCCTTTCTCTTTTTCCTACCATCACACATACTATACATCTGAAATTCTTAGTTCCCTTCTCATCCTTCCCATCCACACACAAGCTTTACACTTAAGATTTTCCAGACAATTCTACACATTCATTATCCTACACTGCTGTCTTTCTGCATCATATGTACCAAGCTCCCTACTCCTTTTAACCTTTCCCACGAGCTGTTCCAGCTGTTATCAAAATTTTAAACACAAACTGACACACTCCTTACAAATATTGGTGTGTACTTTTCATCCATCTTCCACCTGTCTTGCTCCAGTTTTCTATATCATCGGTTCAATGCCACAACTTCTACCTTACTTAACACTGCTCTCTGCAGTGTACTTTCTCTACAGATAACTTTAGCTTTCTTCCCATCCAAGTGAGTTCTCTTATATCATCTTCCAGCTATATATATATGCCTGCAGTGCTTCCTTTTATGTCTGTGCTGACTGAAATGTTGCAACTCCAGTGACTAGCAGTGAGCTTATGCTTAGTCATTTAAATTTGAAGGGGCACTTCTCCTCAACATCAGAACCTCTTGTTGTATAAAGTTATACATTTCATTACTTTGGCAGCGGGGGGAAACAGCATTTCATTTATCAAATTTACATTTAAGTGAAAATCAAACAACTGAGACTACTTTAATTAAACTTCAGTTTGCGAAATGTCAATTTGCCGAGTTTCCTTTAAGCAAAACTGATCCTGGTAGTGTAAGACACAAGACAACATGTGCATAGCAGTACTGTTTTGTATGGTGGATATGCTGGTAGGTGTAAGTTAACTTTTTAAGTTTAACAGCTGTTTTAACAGTAATTGTGTAATGCTCTTATCTTGTATAAGCAGATTGCACTACAGTAACAATCGTGAATTCCATCTATGTTGTCACTGTAGTGTGATCTTGGAGTTGGTATATATAATTTACAGGCGGTGTGGGAGATGCAAGGGGGCTTTCCTCACTGCAAAAACATAGAATATGTGTTGTTATGTGTTTAATTTATATGTAACTGTTTTGTCAGTGTGCATTGGTTCGGTGAAGTGATGTTTTGGTATAGTCACTTTTCACTAAAGTAGTCTCAGTTGTTTGATTTTCACTTAAATGTAAATTCGATAAATATATATATATATATATATATATATATATATATATATATATATATATATATATATATAGACTGAAAGTTTTGTATAACATTTTTAATCAAGTGCAAAATGCTGAAGCATAAATATTTCAGTTCAGCTGGGTAAATGTCTCTTCTAAGAACAGTTGTGAAGGTAGTATAATTTAATATTATCAAAAGCATGATGTTGTACCTTGCTTCCCTGTAATCATGTATCTGAATCTTTTAAAATTGATTTCATTTTTGAGAATTTCTGACAGCACTTGAGAAATCTAATTATTTTAAAAGCAAAAGCATATTCCCTTGAACATTTTTGTCTGTGTTAGCTGTATGCTACTGTTTCTGACAATACATGGAAAAGGAGTGTATTTTGAACAATCAAAAAGGTCAAAGCAAAAATGTTGCAGTTTGGCTTAAATAAAATTAAGTTACTTGCTAGTGCTTCTCACAATGCATTTGATTGAAATGTTATTGAATTTTTTATTGAGAACAAAAATGCTGTAAGGTGCACTTCCTTGAACATTTTTTCCACCGAATCATTTCAGCTTGATTTCTTCTGCTGTTAATGCTTTGTTTGTGAATCTAGTGTAATTATTTTAATTACCTGCAAAAGTATGTATGATGGTTCCCACATTCATTTAAAAATAAGATATCTTGCTTCTGATCATAATCTTTCTTAAGTCTTTTTAAATATAAATCAGTATCATTTGCTGCTAACTCTTGGACAGTACTTGTAAAAGAACTGTAATTGATGTTTTATCATAGGAAAGATGTTTTTGGTTGCTTCTCCCTGGTCATCTTTTATCTATTTATTTGTTTGTTTGCTTGTTTATTATTTATTGGCATTTGTTGACCGCGAAAGTCCACTGGGCACATGGCCCATTTTCATTGGAGGTCTGGGGAGAAAAGCTCCACAATTAACAAACAACAAAGTTATTACATTTTAATTACAGGTCTGTGAGACAGGCTCCTCAGTTTTAAAAACATAAAACAAACAAAAAGAGTACTAAAATTGCAGCAGATTGTTATATATTGATCTGCAAGCCTTAAACAGTTAGAAACTACATAGCAAATGTACATACATGCAACAGGTTTATACATTAATCTACAAGCCTGTCATTACAGTTAAACTACATAGCAGAAAAGTTAGTTACATTGTGATGCTCAGGTAACAATGTCTTCTAGTCACAAGAGTAGAAAGAAATGACAGATGTTACAGGGTAGGTTATTGTTTAGTGGGTTATGTAATTAAGAGGGTTTACATTGTATATCACATGTACAGCTTGGATTTTGTAACAAGTAGGTTTTTACTGGAGTTTTGAAGGGTTTTGGGGAATCCAGTTGTGTAAAGGAGGAGGGGAGGGTATTTCATAGTTTGGATATGTTGTAGGAATATAGGGAGTGTCCTGCTCTCTTGTTGGGTTTGGCTACACTTAATTTTCAGAAGAGGAGAGGGATCGAGTAGGGGGTGTATGTGTGTAAGATGGATTGGAGCCCGGGGCAGCTATCGGGTTGAAAAATTAATTTATGGGCCATAGAGAGTTGAGTAAATTGGAGGTAGTGGTGGAATTCTAGCCAGGATAGGTTTGAAACAGCAGTACAGTGGTGTGAGCGGTTAGATAAATTTGATGCAAATTTTACTATTTTATAGTAGCATTGTTGTAGCTTATTACAAAGTGATGTGTGGAGGTTGATGAAAATTGGGCTCTATGCATACATAAGGGATGGAATAAGCAAGGTGCTTGCTAGTTTGTTCCTTGTTTGATTATCGAGGTATAGTTTGTGTCGGTATAATTTGCCTAGTTTGAAACGGGTATTCTTTACAGTGTTCAATTTATGTTGTTCAAAGGAAAGTTTGTTGTCAATGGTAATTCCTAGTAGTTTTGCGAATTGTACCTGTTTGATTGCTGTTTTGTTATGGGAGAGAATTTTGAATTCTGTAGTAGGAGGTTTTGATGAAAATAGTAACAGTTTGGTTTTCTTTGGGTTAAGCATTAATTGAAAGTCATTTAGCCAGTTTTCTTTAGAGGAGAAAGCTTTTTGGGTTATTTTCTGGAGGTTGGTGAAATCCGGGGAGGATGAGATGATAGTTGAATCATCTGCGTACTCAATTAGTATGTTGTCTTGGGAGGCTTTGTGAATATCATTAATAAAAATACTAAAAAGCAGTGGTCCTAATATGGATCCTTGTGGCACACCTGTGTTGTTGACTAAGAAATCATATAGTTGGTTTTGCCATCTGACTGCTTGTTGTCTGTTGTATAGATAAGAGGAAAACCAGGTTATTACAGTTTGGATGCAGCCAAGTTTCTGTAGGTGTTGCAAAAGCTTTGGGTGGTATACAGTGTTGAAAGCTTTTGAGAGGTCTAACAGGAGTACAGAAGTAGATAAGCCAGAGTTGAGAGCTTTATTCACTGTGTCAGTAAAGGAAAGAAGGGCTGAAGTGATACTATGGCCTGGGCAGAAACCATGTTGGGTGGGAGATAAGAGGTTATTTTTGATGAGGTGATTGAATATTTGGGTTTGAGTACATTTTTCTAGGATTTTTGATAGTGGGGAGAGGATGGAAATGGGTCGGTAGTTTGAGAAATCATGGGTATTATCTCCTTTGTGAAGAGTGGTAATAATGGATTTTTTCCATAAGTAGAGGACATATGATTCAGTAATGGAGTGATTGATAAGAATGCTGACTGGATAGGCAATTGCCTTGGCTGCTAGTTGTAAGTATTCTGGTGGTAGCAGGATTTTAATTTGGTTAGGAGTCTTTGAATATTGGAGGTAGGTACGGATTGGTATGAGAAAGGTGGATTAAGTGGCGAGTTATCTATGGGCAATAGGGAGTCTATTGCAGTAGTGCTAGTGGTGGGATTTGCTTTTGAGGGTGAGCTTAGTTTTTGGATGCTGTCAGTAAAATGGTTATTGAAAATTTGGATGATTTGGAGAGGGGTTTGTTGGGTGCAAGTGAAGGATTTTGCATGTTACCTGGATTTAGCAGGGAGGATACAGATTTCCAGAATTTTTTGGGGTTGGTATTTTGGGAGGAGAGTTTAGAAGAAAAGTATGATTTTTTTATCAGCTATGATAAATTTATTTGCAGAATTTCTAAGTTTTTCTATAGACCTACATTGTTTCCATGTTTTACATACTTTGTTTCTGGATATAAGGGTTTATTTGGTTAGGTTTGTCAGCCATGGGGCATGGTTAGGTTTTGAGTGTTTAGTATGAAGGGGTGCTAGGCTTAGTATGTCCAGAAAGGTGCTGTTAATGTATTGGACAGCCTCATCTAAGGGCAGTGATTGTAATGAGGACCAGTTGTGAGTTTGGAGGGTAGTTATGAATGTTTCTTTGTTAAAATTGGCAAGGTTCCTGAGTGATTTATATGTGTGAGTTTTAGGGACGTGTATATGAGTTCTGTGGGTATAAGCGGGTAGGTGGTAACTTAAGGTGTTGGGGGGGTACCATTATTAGAGTAGTAGTGGGGGTGGGGCACTAGGATCCAATCTAGTATAGCTTCAACTTGGGTGTTTAATGCCCATGTAGGCTCAGAGATGAGCTGTGTGAAGCTATGGAGATTTATGCTGGTGTTAGGATATTTGGAGGTGAGGTTATGCCAGTTGATCTATCTCCTAGAATGATAGTTTCTTGGGGGATAGTGTGATTAATCCATCCTAGGAAGTCTTCTAAGTGTGGGATGTTTTGACTGGGGGGAATATAGATGGTGACAATGCATAGTTGTTTATTAGGGTTTATATGGAGAGATGTCATTAAGATTTCTAGGGAACCAAAAATGGGGACTGGCATTGGATGTATATTTATTGTTAAGGAGTCTTTATATATTAGGGCTACTCACCGTCCTTTTTTGTCTGAATCCTATAAAATCAGTTTCCATTGGTTATTACTTCTGGAAGTGCTTGTGCAAGAGATGTATTTTTTTTTTTCAAAACCAAATTACAGTATGTTGCTTCCTCATAATCATTTTAAAATGTTCTTTGTTCCTTCCCCATGTTAATAAGCTATTACATTTGCATTGTATATTCCTTCTCAGTGATAATTTTAAAATGCTGTATGGTTCTTCTTGATTATAAACTGCAAAACAAAAATGTTTCAGCTTGGCTTATGTAAAATCTGTTTCACTTTATTTGTTTGTTTATTTCTTTCTTAACTGGGTTAATCCCCACTAGGCCAGTGGTCTGTTTTAAGAGAAGTGCCGAGGTGATATTCATACTGACTAAGGGAAATATAGCCAGTGTACAGAGAAACTTCCCTTACTGTTTTTGATAAGTGCATTAGGATTGTTTTCTTCTACCTCAGCTACCACCAGCTCATGCAGATGGGACCTCAGTTTAATGTTTCATCTGAAGTGCTGTGTTGTCCTTCACACAGTGCTTTCAGAAGCATTGTGATTGCCTCTTGTGTCAAGAGCAAAGTGTAGTGTGATGCTTCTGCATGATTGCAATATAGAAAATTGGTTTAACTTTGTTGGCATACTGATAGTGTGTATGGAAGCAGTGTAGCTTTTTAAATGTAGAGTAAACTGCTTGCTTTGCCACTATTATTTTTGACCATGCATCTTTAACCAGTAATGCTGCAGTACAATTCAAGTATAAGATACCATTCAGCACTGACACATGCTTGTTTAAGAATGACTAAGTGATGGGGTGCTATGTTGGTGTGAATGATTTGAGATGTACCTCTCTGAACTATATGAAGCAAGACGTGATTGAATTCACTGAATATGTGTCCCAGGCCGGTATGTCCCTAGCCCTAAGCAGCATTCTACCATCACCCAGAATGTTGCCTCAATACAAACAGAAAATGATTGACTTTAACAATTGGCTTAGTTTCTGGTGTCATTCCAAGGGGGATCAAGTACCTGATAGCCTGGGAAGATATGATCGACAGACCACAATGCTTTGCCAGAGATGGCCTGTATCTGTCTCACTTGGACTTCAGGCTTCTGGCAAAGGCACTTGCCTCCTCCATAGTGCCTTTTTTATGAAAAGTGATGAGGTTAAAACTACCAATGTAAACATTTCAGCAAAATGCAAATTAAAGGTCATGCTGCTAAACGCTAGGAGTCTAAACATGAAACTGCACTCATTGCAAGCATTCTTAACCCTGAAAAATGCTGACATCTGCGCAGTCACAGAAACCTGGTTCAAAGCTGTGGAGAGCACCCCTGCCTTACCTGGTTACTCATCCTATCATATATTCAGACCCCAAACTGTGGGCAGTAAAGTCTAAGGAGGTGGAGTTTCAATATATATTAAAGACATACATACCTCCAGGCTGGCTAAACAGTATGACGCACAGGAGACACTCCAGGTGCAATTATCCATTGACCCTATACAAATCATAGCTAGCTACTGGCCCCAAAATCTGACTCAAGACGCCCAGTCTGTATATCTGGACCTCTTCAAATCTATCATGATTCAACCCTTTACCCTGATCCTGGGTAACTTTAACTACCCAAACATAGACTGGAAGAACTACTTGTGCCAGAACACAAATAACCAGAAATTCCTCGATTTTGTCAATACAAATGCTTTGGAACAGCTAGTTGATACCCCCACAAGAGGTGATAATATCTTGGACTTGTTATTAACCAACATGAGTTGTGATGCCCATGCCCTGGCCCAGCAATCAAGCAGCCTCACTCCTCACCACTAACACCAGTGAGGGGCATCCATATAGGGAAAGGATAATAAATACACACACAGTAAAGTACAATTTCCCTTAAGAGCACAGAGATCACAGTCAGTCTGGGGCTGGTTTCTCCCTTTTTCTCCAAGTCCCCAATAAGACTCCCCACCTGGCACAGCTATAGGGTCCAGATCTCAGCCTAGTGGGCAAGCTAAAACCTCCAGCACCCTCTCTGTCCAACCAGTGCTTCGTGTCCCTGCCCAAGTAGCTGACACACACACACACACACACACACACACACACACACACACACACACACACACACACACACACATTGAGATAAGAGTTATATACAACCACACAGACACTCCTGGGGAAGGCTGGCACAGGTTCTCCAGCTGTGCCCCTTTTCTGCCAAGTCTTAAAGGTAGTACCAGTTGCCAGCACCCACTATCAGCTACTCAAAGACCCATACAAGGGTGTCCAGTTATTACTGTGCAATATTATTATCCAAATGATAAGTATGACCTAACAGTCAAGACTTATTTGGAGTGACTTGGTACAGCATCACTATATACATGCAGTGTACTCTTAGAGCTTAAATTATCTCTACACAAAACAGCCACATATGAAAGGTTTAAAAATATTTAATAATAAACAATAAAAACACAACACAATACTTCTTACTACACAGTGCTAGCCAAGAGTTCAGAGATCACAGAGAAATGCTTAAAATAATACCATAAAAAGTTCTAACATCAACACAGAAAAACACTTAGTCTAATCTTCCTAATTCCTAGCTGTTTTTAAGAGAAAATACAGTTCTAAATAACTTACATAGAGAACAGGCAGTGCAGGCGATGTTGGATGTTCTCAAGACAAACTGCTCTGAGCTCTCTGATTCTCTCTCTTTAAATTGATAACACAGAGCTGCTTCACATGACATCATTCTTCACACTTCTCTGGTGTTTCCAGGCTAACAGAAACTACATTTACATTCTTTACACATGGTCAGAAACCAGAGCAATAAAAGACATTTATACATGCACATTCTAGCCATTAACTCTGGTCTTAAAACAAAAAGCAAGATGTCTCCCTCTAGACATATCGGCTCCGAATTTTGACAAAAAAGACAGTCATAAAATGCTTGACTTAGCTTTCTTACAGCAGAGTGCACTGTTGTTGCATTTTTTGCAGTTCAGTATCCAATGCAGTCTTTTCATATTTAAGAAAATAAGCCTGTGGCTTACATTAATATTTACAAATGACAGAATTATCTACAAAATTCTATCTTGCTAGGCTGGCAGCCTTCCCCTATCTTCACATGAGTAACCACTGCAGCATCCCTGTAGTATCATCCTCCCTGGCAAAATCCAACCATAAATTGGTCACCTTCGAAGTCATCATCTCCCCCGACTCCCCTCTAGCTAGGGTCAAACACAGAAACTTCTCCAAAGCTGATTGCAGCCTCCTGAGGGACAGCATAAACAGCTTCACAGCACCCTCCCGCTCTCTAGGAACTGGCACCAGTATCCAGAACTTTACCAAAGCACTTTACAAGCATTTATATAGATGCATGGAATCAGGAATACCAGACAGGACTAAATCATCCTCCACAAGGAAGAGTAAACCTGTCTGGTGAACATCTGCAATAAATAAACTCTATAACAAAAGGAAAAAATAGCTGTATATGACCAAGAAGGAGCAGGTGCCCAACAGGAAGCTATCGCTCCTTAACATGAACAAGCAAATAAGAGCACTAGTTAAATCCTTCAAAGCAAACTTCCAGTCCAAATTGGCCACATCTGCTAGAGACAATCATAAGGTCTTCTTCACGTATGTCCGCAGTCTCAAAGGAAACACCCAGATCTGTTCAGAACTGATGGTCAGTGACCCCAGTTATACAAATGCCGTAGATATAGCAAACTTTTGACTGACAGATTCAGCAAAAACTTCACTCCTGTGCCCCCCCCCCCATCAGTAAATCAGGACATTCCCAGTACCTTCCCCTTATATCACGGGAACAGGTCATCGCCACTCTTTCAAAGGCAAAACATACCACCTCCATGGAACCAGATAACAACCCAGGCTGCATCCTACATGAACTCAGGCAGGAACTTGCAGTAACATTAGGCACCCTATTCAACCATAGCCTGATTACAAGCTTTGTCCCAGCTGAGTGGAAGACAGTCACTGTCATCCCTTTGCACAAAGGTGGAGCATCCAACGATCTGAGAAATTATAGACCCATCAGCCTAATTAGCCTGATCTGCAAGGCCATGGAATGGATTATCATGGACCTCATTTAAAAGGACCTTGACAGCCTCCAAACACTCGATGCCACACAGTTTGATTTCATCAAGGGGATGTCATGTCTATTAAATTTGGTCAACTTCTTTGACACAGTCACCAAAGCCATGTACGAGGGGAAGACAGTGCACACCACCTACTTTGACCTAGCCAAAGCCTTCGACACTGTTCCCCACTTGGGCATAATAGATAAATTCTCTCAACTAGGCATCAAACCGTATGTTGCCAGGTGGGTAGCTAACTGGCTCACTGATAGAACCCACCTAGTCAAAATCGGGGAAGCCACCTCAAGCAGTAATGAACGGTGTACCCCAGGGTTCGGTCTTAGGGCCTCTGTTATTTGGGATGTACTTTTCTGAGGTGCAGGCCAAAACCACTGGGCTGTGACTGATCAAGTTTGCAGATGACTGCAAGCTGGGAGTTGTCATCAATTCCCCTAGTGTTGTGGACATTCTCCAAGAGGGTCTCATCCAAACAAATGACTGGTGCCAGAAACATGGCCTCAAGCTGAATACCAAAAAGTGCATCATCATCATCCCCTTTGGGGAGAGTGATGTCCCCACAAATTATCATATTAATAACATGTCCTAAGCATGCAATCAGTCGTGAGGAATTTGGGCACCCAGGCTGATAACAACCTGACTTTTAACCACTATGTTGCTTCAGTTGTATGGAAAGCCTTTTACATGGCCCACCTCATATGTAAGGGTAACTCATCCAGGGACAAGGAGGTCATAACATCCCTGTATCCTTCCCTTATAAGGCCAATTATTGAGTACAATGCCCCATCCGGCATGTACCTCGCAAAGCACATGCAGCAGCTGGAGAGACCACAGAGGATCCTCACCAGGAAATTCCAGCACCTCAAAAATCTGCCATACAAAGATAGGCTAATAGCCTCATACAGACTCCTCAGAGGTGACCTCTGTCTGGCATGCAAGGTGATCATGGACCCTGCCTTGATGGCACTGCTGCATATATGCAAGTCAAGCTCCACTCAAATAACCCGCATATGCGGCCTCAACCTGGTCTGTGACATCAATAGGACTTGTTGGCGGGACACATTCGTGTCCCAGAGACTCCCTCATCTGTGGAACAGACTCCCTCTCCACGTTAAGCAGAGTACCTTTTTACTCCTTTTTAAGTGCAACCTGGATAACTGGATGGGTAACAGAAAATACATCCCTGGGATTCCAACCATGTCCCTGCTGGACAGGGGCATCAGGTGCTGACTTGGCTAAACATGGGCTGAACTCTTGGCTAGGCTTATAAAAGCCTCAGAGCCAATAGGCTAGTAATGTCCTATGATCCTATGATTCTGTGATATAGTTGTGCATGGGTTCAGGCCTTCTGTCATACAGATCAAGTACAAGCCATCAAAGTGCTTGAATGAACTTGTCTACTTCAGTGTGATCCTACAGGCAATTCAACTAAATGCTGTTGAGTGACACTTTTTTCATGCTTTTAAAATTCATTTTTGACATTACTTCTGGGGATTAATTTAACAAAGTGGAAGTTTCTTAGTGCAGTTCTTTTCTGATCATGAATTTTATGCTCATGCTTTCAAATCACCTTCCAGGAAGAGTTTGCAGTTTTGCACAGTACTTCATGAAGAAGGAGCCAAAGATATCTGTAAGGAAATGTTGATGATTACTGAAATAAACCAGAAATTTTGCCTACTTTTCATTTTTGAATGCAGTCTTATGACTTTTCTACTTTAGTTCTGGTTGACATCTGTTATATATTTGTGTTATTTCAGCTGTGTTTCTTTTCACATTTTCATTTGTTTTTCTTTTTGTTTTCTTATTATACATTGCATGCTAAAATATTGTTAAATATAAAATGATGAAATGTAAATAAACTTTTTAACCCAAAAATACATTTTGCATTTCCTGTATGAAGTTACTGTATCAGATTCATAGGTTCATCAGTATGTACTAGGCTAATGGACCTGGAGCCTTTACAAGCCTAGCCCATAGGATTACTCTGGCATCGTGCCACCCGACCATAGTTCCCAGTGCCTCTGTTGAGTAGAGCCACTGGAGTGATCCCGGGGTGAATTATCTATTTCCCATCCACTCATCAAGATTTCTCTTGAAGAGGGTCAGTGAGGTGCTCTATTTGACATGTATGAGAAGTCTATTCCATATCATGGGCAGTCTCTGGGCTATGAACCTGTCCTTCCAGCATGTTCTGTTGATTGTGGTTATGAGGTTGAGGTCTGTGGAGTGTGTGGTGTGGAGGGATTGGGATTTCTTTAGCTGTAGCATTTCTAACAGTGCAGGGTCTGACATGGCTTTGTAAGTCAAGCAGAGATCGCCTCTAAGCAGGCGATATGAGACAGAGAATAGTTGGAGTTTTTTGAGTCTGTCCATATAGGATCCTCTTTGTGAGGTACTTTTGCGACCTCTCCAGTTGTTGCAGGTGTCTAGTGATGTACCTGTCAAATGGGGCATTGTACTCGATGATTGGCCTAATGAGGGAAGAGTAGAGGGAGACAATGACCTCTTTCTTCCTGGGTGCAAAACCCTTAGTAATGAGATGTGCCACAAAGAAGGACTTTCTGATCACAGTGGCATGGTGGTGGTCAAAAGAGAGGTTGCTGTCAGCCTGTGTTCCCAGATCTCTTATAACATCTTCTGTGTTCAGTGGACTACCATCGATGTGGTAATTCAAATGAGCCAGGTTTTTCCCAAAGGGGATGATAACACATTTTTTGGCATTGAGTTTAAGGCCATGGTTCTGACACCAGTCGTTGGTCTCAGTGAGGCCTTTCTGTAGGATGTCAACATCACTTGGGGAATTGTGTCAGCCAGAGTCCCTTTGTTTTGGCCTGGACTTCAGAGAAGTAGATACCAAACATGAGAGGTCCTAGGACCGAACCATGTGGAACTCCACTTGTGACTGTTCGGCAGTCTGACTTGGAGTCAGCTACTTATATACTGTGGGTTCTATCTGTGAGACAGTTTGCAAGGTATCTAGTGATATAGGCGTTGATGCCTAGCGTAGAGAGTTTTTCTATGATTCCTGAGTGGGGAATGGTATCAAAGCCTTGGCCAGATCAAGGTAGGCTGTATGAACCACCTTACCTTCATCCACAGCTCTGGTGACTGACTCAAAGAAGTCAACCAGGTTGAGCAGGCATGATCTACCCTTCAGAAAACCAAACTGTGTGGGATCCAGAGTTTGGAGATTCCCTATATCCTTATTTATTAAGTCCATGATGATGCGTTCCATAGCTTTGCATATCACACTCGTCAGGCTAATGGTGTGATAGTTCCCAGGGTCTGTAGTCACTTCTCCTTTGTGGAGAAGGATGACTGTAGCAGTGCGCCATTCTGTAGAGACAAAGCCTGAGGTGAGGCTGTGATTGAACAGGGCACACAGGTGAGGTGCCAGTTCATTCTGTAGTTCATGTAGAACACAGCCAGGGATATTGTCAGGTCCCATAGAAGTTGTATTCTTGGCCTTGGACAGTGCTGTTTTAACCTGTGCAGCAGTAATACTAGGTGCACTGCAGTCTACTGGTATTGTGATTGGTCCTTTGGGGGGTGTAAACTTGGCAGTGAATCTGCCGGCCAGTAAATTGGCAATTATCTGTTGGCTTGGCATAGGAGATACCATTGTGCAATAGCTCAGAGTAAATCTGAGTATTACAATGGAGATTCTTTACATAATCATAGAAGGCCTTGTGGTTGTCTTTACTATCTGCTGCAATTCTGTTTTCATAACTAGCTTTAGAGAATTTGATGAAGGATCTCAACTTTTTGTTGAGGCTGATAAGGGAGTTTTTCCACTCTTGGGACTTCACCTTATTCCACATCAGTTTCCTCCTTCTGTTGTAGAGTTTGTTTATGGCAGGGGACCACCAGATTGGCTTCCTTTTTTTGGAGTAGAGTATCTTGGTTCTGTCGGGTATGGCGAGATCCATGCATTTGTGTACGTGTTCGTACAGTGCATTGGTGTATGATTTGGCGCTCATGCAACTATTCTGCATTTGCATGGGTGCCGTGAACGTAGACACCTCTGTTTTAAGAATCCCAAAGTTAGCTTTGAAGAAGTTTTTCATGGTGGTTACCTTTGCAGGGGGGAGGGGGGGTGCGGATTTCCAAGGTGATTAGTTTATGGTCAGATTTAATCAGGGAGAGTTGACTATTGGTGCAGAGCAAAGGTCACCCATGTTAGTAATGACCAGGTCAAGGATGTTGCTACCTCTAGTGGGGGTAAAAATGAGCTGGTCCAGGGCACTGGAATTAATGAATTCCAGGAAACGTTGGGCAAGTGTATTAGTACATGAGTAGTGATCTCACCCAGTATGAGAGTGTTAGGTTGGACCCTAATATTCTCCAGAGTGCTTAGGAACATGTAGTGTGAGTCTTGGGACATGGTTAAGGACCTATACCAGGCTACGACCTGAATTGCTGTTTTACCCAATGTTAGCTGTACCTGAAGTATCTCTAACACGTTATTTTGGGCTACCAGTCTGGAGGTGTGCATATCCGTTATGAATATGGAAACATCACTACCTTTGGAGCTTCGGTCCAAGTTTTGGGGCCAAAAGGTTTGGAATGATTTATAGCTTGGTAGTGCACGGGGTGCTTTCTGCTGCCTTGAACCAAGTCTCTGTTACAGCACAAATGTCGATGTTTTCCATTTTAAGGAGTGCTTCAAGCAAGTGCATTTTGAGATTTAGACTTCTAGCATTGAGCAGCATGACCCTCAGATTGCATTTGTTTGTAGCTGTTACTGTGGTAATTTGGTCTTTGGAACACCACCTAAAAAGGCACTATAGGGGTGGCAAGAGCCTTGGCCAGCATCCGGAAGCCCAAGGGTGACAGATGCAAGCCATTTCTGGCAAAGCATTGAAGTCTGTTAATCATGTCATCCCAGGCAGACAGATACTGGATCCCCTTAGAATGACACCAGAAACTTAGCCAATTGTTGAAATCAATAATTTTCTGCTTGCACTGTGGTATCATTCTGTGTGATGGTAGGAAGCTGCTCAGGGCTAGGGTCATACCCACCTGGGCTACATAATCTGAGAGCATGTCTCTTTTTATGTAGTCCAGCGAGGTATATCTCAGGTCATTCACACCCACATGTACAATGACAGAGTCGTATTTGTACCTGTTGTTGAGGGACCTGAGTGCATGCGTTATGTGGCGGATCCTTCCACCTGACAGTCAGCTGACTGTTACTTTCTCCTTATTCAACCCAGTGAGTGGGACATTAGTGTACCTCACTATCAGGTCATCTATGACTTGTGTGTTGGGCATGCTGTTTTGCCTTAGGGGTTTGGTTGAGTGGCACACTGTTTAGGAGAGTTATGTGTCTCATGATTAGTGTTGTGTTTTGGTGGTCGAGTGTGTTTCTGTCTTGGAGGTATCTGCTGTTTGGGTAGATTTTTATTGAGAGCCTCCACGAAGGTGGGTGTGTGGATTGTGTTTTTATGTGATGGCAGTGCTGGAGTGTGTTCTGGAGAGCTATGTATTCCATGTGATGTGGTGTATGTGTTGACCTTCTGCTCTTGACCAGCTATTCCAGTCTTGGTTGGAGAGTGCGTGGCTTCCAGTTTGGATATATAAATGCATCTCTCGGAAGTCTAAGTGTTGGGAGGTAAGAGGAGAGGGTTGTCAGTGTACATGAGACAGTTGCTACATTGCCTCAGGATACTCAAGTTCACCAGGTTAATAGGAGAAAGCACAGGGAACTGACTTTTAGATGTGCCTGGAGAGGTGGGCATTAATAATAAGTACTGGAGCTGTTTCCTTGTAGAACGTTTAGTATTGGTAGCACTTTTGTGTGCTACAATAATTGCTACAATATGTCTGGTAAAGTGTTGGACTAATAAGCTAGTAAAAGTGCAGGAGAGAAGAGAACTAGCAGATCTAAAGAAAAAAATGAAGAGCAGACTTTGGCACTGCTCAGAAGCTTACAAACAGTCCTGGATACAGAAAATCTGTATCTGGACTAGACTAGTTACAGGAAAGGTGGGAAAAGTGCAAACACTGGTTTTTAAACCAGAAAGTTGAAAGAGATGGAAAAACTGCCCAAACGGCCAATAAACTACAATTTCTGGCCCAGAAACCACTCCTCTTGTGGTAGATAGGCTACCTAGTGATTACTATTCCCACTGACAAGCTAGAAGGCTTCCCTCCAACACAGAAAGGCTTGGGGGGCTCAGAAGCTTACAAACAGTCCTAGATACAGCAAATCTGTATCTGGCCTAGGCTAGTTACAGGAAAGGTGGGAAACAAGTGCAAATTCAGGCTTTTAAACCAGAAAGTTGAAAGAGATGGAAAAGCTGTCCAAACGGCCAATAAACTACAATTTCTGGGCCAGAAACCACTCCTCTTGTGGTAGATAGGCTGCCTAGTGCTTACCACTCCCACTGACAAGCTAGAAGGCTTCCCTCCAACACAGAAAGGCTTGGGAGGCTCAGAAGCTTACAAACAGTCCTGGATACCCCAAATCTGTATCTGAACTAGACTAGTTACATGAAAGGCGGAGCTTAGAATTTTTTTTTTAAAGAAAAGCAGCTGAAACAGCACTAAAAACAATTCAAGTACAGTGCAAGCTAGCACACTTGAGTGTGCAGCAATAGTAAAGCAAGTACAGTTTAAATAAATGTAGTTTGTTCAAACTGTATTTTGAACTGAATTCATTTATTGTTGTATTCAACTCTGAACAGTTAAAAAGTACCAAAAAATATAATTATCAGCTGAGAAGCACACTCAGTCAGAACACAAGGAGATTCTAGCAAAGTTTTTTTTATTTTTTTTTTTATTTAGTAAAGTGGAAAGGGAGAAAGGAAGAACAGAAGATAGTTCAAGGTTAAGAACCTAAGTGGGTTGGCCTTTTCATATGTTCTCTCTGTATTAGTAGAATGAGCTAATGACACTAGACTGGGAGGAGTGTCCCAGATCAAATTTACAGTAGGGGTGGGCAACTGCAAAGCCACCAAGTATAAGAAGAAAACACCGATAGGAAGGGAGGGTGGGAAACTATTACAGCTACTAGCCACACTATTTTAGGCAGAAAACACTACAGAAATGTTTATCACAGCAGAAAAACAGTAGTGAGCCACTAAATGAAGTTTTAAACAGATAAAGGAGCAAGGAGACTCTAGAGAATGCTTTTAACTGCAAACAAATCAGTTGTATGATACACTCAGGAAATCAGATCTGAAATCAGAACAAACAAACAAATGGAAAAAATTTCCAGTTAATACCTTACATAGTGAAACTAGCTAGGAAATGTTTACAAACAGTGTGACAGTAAAAACCTTATTTATCAGGCCCTGTAAGGCAGGCAATTTTAGTACAACCATGCAGATTAGTTTTTAGCAATAAAATACAGTAAAATGTATGCAGCAGACAATAAAAAGTGCTATAAATATCTAGAATAAACAATAACTAGTAAAAATAAGCAAAAAAAAAGGATACTTGTTGGTATATATCACAGATCAGAGTTGTGGTCAGTGCTCCTCCTTTGATTAGCTCTCTGTTCTCTGTCAGCAGAAGATGGCTGCCAGAAACATAGGAAACTCAACAAATAAAACAGAAAATAAAACTTTCAGTATGAAAAAGCAGTTTGCAGTTGTAATTCAGTAAAAATGCAATTACAGTAATGAAACACGATCTAGCTATGAAAAATACAGTTAAAACAGTGTAAAACAGTACACAAATGTAGTGAAACAGTAAAAAAAGCTTTATAACAGTGCAAAATGTAGTAGATTACCTGTATAGCATGAGATATGATTTTAAAAATCTTTGAAGATTTTTGTCGTATAAAATATAAATCTGTATTTAACTTAGGCACATATATAACTTTGTAATTTCTTAATATTTTATTTAACTGCAAACTCACAGGCTGCCATTTCTTCAGACCATCACATGAATCTAGCCGTTGTCTGTTTTCACAGTCATGGCATTTTTATATATCACCACAGATCATATTTTACATTCTGTGTGCACATTCTTCTTTCCAGTAATGATTAATAAATTCATTGCTTCTTTTCATGAGGTGAAATCATAATACATCATTATATTGAAATGAAATCCCAAGAGTAAAAATATATAAGCTATAGTTGTTATTTTCCTGGCATTAAGCTGGTAAAAGCACCCTTGTTGCTGTACCTTTTTTTACATTGAATGTACAGCTATTTCTTTGAGGACTTCATATAAGTAATAAAGGTAAGTCTTCTCCAGGAAGAATTACTGTAGTGGTAAATTCTAACATTTGGATTATATTTTTTATTTTATTTAACATTTGTTTACTGAGAAAGTCCAACAGGAACAGAGCCCATTTTCAGCGGAGGCCTGTGGAGAAACGCTTCAGATCCATGTCTTTTGAATGTTGGAGGATACTGGTATACCAGGAGGAACCGCACATGAACACAGGGAGGACATGCACACTCCAAACAAAGGCACTCCAGCTGAGAATCGAACTGGAGAACTTCTTGCTATAAGGCAACAATGCTAACTAGTGCACCGCCCAGCTATACTTACCTTTTTGTTGTCTACTTTCTGAAATTATAAAATCACTAGTCCCATTTAAAACCAGTTATGTCGAACCATAACAGACAGTGACATTAAAATGACTGGTTATGCCCTCTGTCTAAGAAGCTGTGTTCAAACCCATTTAACAATTCCTAATAAAGCTTCAAGAGAATTATCCTGAGAAGATCTGGTACAAAATAAATTTAAGTCTGCAATTTTACTTCAAGGTTTAAAATGAAGTTGAATGCTGAAGTTGACTCCATCAGTTTGGTTGCTTCAGACCATGTGATTTGAACCATGGCATGTTACAAATGAGAGGCTGTCGTTTGCCGCAAAAATATATAGTTTGTTTCATTTGGGGAAGTATGACTTTTCCTTCAGTGTACATAATGCAGTACTGGACATAATATATCTTTATTAAAGCTGTAATTACATCGGAAGTAAAAATCATGTACATTTCTCTAGAAAAAGAATGTTTAAAGTTACAACCTTCTATTCCTCAGATGCCATGGTTCAACAGATAGAAGGGTGGAGTGCCATCTTTTTTCTTTACTTTTTGTATTTACGCCATGGATATATAGGTAGCAAATGCACTTAAGATGTAAGTCTACCTTTAAGTATTTAAATGCAGCTCAGTGCTGAATTTGGCCCCATCATCTCGTCTACTTCAAAACATGGAGTTTGAGCCATAATATGGTTACAGTTGAAAACATTTTATCTGGAGATATGTATGATTTTTACTTCAGAATTAGTGACCATTTACTCAGGGCTTGTATTGCATTCTGTATCCTTAGCAGAAATCATATTTCAATGAGTTGGAGTAGGCCACTCAGTTGTAAACTACACATAAGATTCCAGTTCTGCCATCATTAGATTTAAATTTGTCTTAGTGCTGAATTTGACCCCACAACTTTAGCTGTTTTAGATCATGGAGTTCGAATCATTGCATGTTACAAGTGAAAAAAGTATTTTTCTGGAGAAATATATGTGATTTTTTGGAGACAAATATGTGCATTATGCATCCTGATTTTTTACTTTTTTATGTAATACAGACATTAATGATGCATTGTGAACCATGCTGCATTCTTCATCTTAAGAAAAGTAATGTGCACCCCTTTAGAAACTGAGTATTATATGCCATGCTAGATGGTCACAGTAAAATGACAGCTCACACCTAGTTCTATGAGTTAGTATTTAAATACCGTGTAACAGTTATTAATGAAACATTAAAGGAATTTTCCTTAGATGCTGTGGTATAAAATACATTTAAAACTGTAATTCTGCCCACAACAATTTAAATGAATTGTAATGCTGACCACGATAGCTGCTTCAGATGATGGCATGTGAGCCACAAGATGCTACATTTGAAAAAAATAAACTCTCTTGAGAAACGTATGATTTTTATTTCTGATACAGTATCAACACAGTAAAGTTGCATTCTTGACTGGTGCTGCATAGCCCATCACAAGGAGAAGTTGTGAACCCCTATTAAAACTAATAATGCAGAATCTATTGTGAAAGTGAAGGCCTTTGATACTGTGCATTTAGTACGTTTTTATACAAGACCATATGTCAGTTTCCCCTTTAAGACTGCATTGCATGTATTTCATGCAATGAAATGGAATTCTCAGCTACAAAATCAGATTTTGATGTTGTTCTGCCCTAAATTTGACATCTCACCTTCTGCAGGTATTCATATGGTGATGCCAAGTTTGCAGTTACAAAATTGTTGCTTTTTCTGGTAAAATATATTATAATTTTGACTTTTTATGCATTTGCAACTCGAAAGACATATATTCTGAATCATTGACTTTTATCCCAGCTTGAAAGGTTAGGAGAGAGATATTCTGAATCATCGATTTTTATCTCAGCCTGAAAAGTCATCTACTCCCCAGTGGAAGCTCTTTTTCCTTTTCTATGAGACAGTACCTTGGACCTCTTAAGAGAGTTCCTTCAAAAACATTCACACAATTATCTTTAGAATGTCACATTTACAGTGTGCTTATACCTGTCATTTTACGGGAGTTACAGTGCATGCTAGTCCTGAATTTCTTTGCAGTACATTACCATTCTCATTACACAGCGTGAAGGCCACTTTATACTTGCACAATCACAAATGTTGCTTTTTATTTGTTGAAAATATATGAGATACTTTCTAATGTAATAACAACTTGGTACAGATATATATTTGGGCATGCGCTGTATTCTGCACTCTAAGCAGATGTTTATATATATATATATATATATATATATATATATATATATATATATATATATACCTAAGCTGAATGGAAACTGAATATAATGCAGAATGGTAGACTGATAATGACACATCTCTGAAACCCTACATTTGGTACTTGTATATTAGGGGTCATATGCCAGTCCCCTTTCAGACTTTCCTATAAAGGTTTTGCAGAGTTAGAGCAAGATGGTTGTGTAAAAATGCACTGTAGACTGCCATTCTGATCTTAGGGATTTCAGTGTAGCACAGTATTAAATATGATTGCAACACACTGTCCCACTTAACACATGGAGTTTGGCCATGCCAAGATGACAAAACATTTTTTTTCCCCTAAGAAATATATATGACTTTTACTTCAGAAACAGTACAGTTATAGATACAACTAGGACATGGACAGTATTGCACTACTGTGAGTAGAAGTCATATATTCACACTTAATGGCAGCCAGGTACAGTATAA
This sequence comes from Protopterus annectens, assembly GCF_019279795.1. Lineage (NCBI taxonomy): Eukaryota > Metazoa > Chordata > Ceratodontiformes > Protopteridae > Protopterus > Protopterus annectens. The sequence continues at coordinate 1,968,360,520 of NC_056726.1, forward strand.
CTTGACAGCCAGGCACATTCTAATAGCCATGTAAGCCTGTTGCTGGAGACTATCAATACAAGCTTATATTTTTGAAATAGTGAAACATTTTCAAGTAAAATGCTTTGAATGAGGAATTGGGATAGCTGCGGTTGTTGTGCATTTATACTTTTAGTTGCAGAGTTAGTAGAAAAGCTGTTTGTTGAACCTCTCAGTGCTAGGTCACAGTTTCTGGTAATATTTCCCTTTTTTCACTGTATTGTCATTTCAGATACTTTAAAACATTACTTCCAGAGAAACATAAAAATGTTTTTAGTTTTTATGTTAAAAACTAAAATATATTTATAATTTAATTCTTAACATGTCCCATGAGACAAAGCAAAAGTGTGTTTTATTTGTTTTGAACTAAATCTAAAGAAAGTTGTATTAAGGCTAATATGAAACTATAATAATAATAAAGTAACAACATGAAAGTAAACATATGAGATGTAGCTTCACTTTATTAATGTAATACAACAAACTCTAGCTTCATTTCCTTTGATATACATAGTATCCCAGTTAGATTATGCGCCTTCTGCTTGATTGAGATTCCCCCATCAAACATACTATCCCTGAAAAGCCAGACTAGTGACTTTTTAACTGTGAACAAAGTGACAGTATATCTACAGTTTGATCTGTGCAGTGGCATGTCATATCCCCGTAACACATAAGATTTTGGGATCTGGTAAGAGGATGCCCACCGTCATTAACAGAACAACTAAAGTCACAGGTCTTTAGTCAGATTGGCATTTGAAATATTCCCAGACTAATAGCTCCATACATTTTTACCTCTAATGTTTTGTGAATTAGCTTCCTCTTCAGATCTGTTTTGCTGCACATTAGGGTCTATATTAGAACATCGAATATTTAACAGTTTGAATCACTAAAGGTTGACCTTTAGTCATCAGACTGTTAAAACATCGAATGTTCACAAAAAAAAAATAAATAAAAACAACAAAAAAACTAAATGGTGTAGGCAAGACCCCTGCACCCCACATCCCCCACTACTTAAATATACCAACTACGAGACTGCACTACATTGAAGTAAACAGAAATCTCCCCTTACGGAGATTTCCGTTTACTTGTTCGATGTTCTGCAGTTTCGCTGTTCTCATGTCGACAATGTCAGATTCAACATTGTTGGCTTTTGAGTATGTAATATAGACCCGCACATTATGTTAGTTATCAGAGAAAGCACCCCAGGCTGTCTCACTGTAAAAAAATTGTTACTTTGAAAAAACAAAATCTGAAGTAGTTAACTTCATTTGTACATCAACCTATGGGTATCGGATCCATATCGGATCCGAGCCGGCAGCTTCAAACAGCTAAGATCCGAGCTCCAAGCTCCTCCCCTTTACCCATAACCCCCTGCTATCCCTTCTTGACCTCAGATCTCATTTGCCGCGGTTCTGAACAGCAGCTTTGAATGAGCTTCCAGGCGTAGGATAGGAGTTTGTGAGAAAAATCTTTCTTTTCTGCCTTTTTTTTGTCAGAAAATTGTTGTGTGTGTGTTATCTCAGCTAGCTAGATTAGCGTACCTTTGTTTTGTTAGTCAGTTTGAGTGTATTCCCTCCCCATGTGTGTGTGTTAAGGTGTGTCAGTTTTGGGGCCTAGTGTGTGGGTAGGATATGTCTGAGGTGCCCAAAGCTTTCTTTTCTAAATGTACCGAGTGTGGCCATAAGCTGTCCCCAGCAGATGGCCACACTCAGTCCGTTATTTGCCTTGGGGTTGAACATCTCTCCTCGGGCTGCACTATTTGTGCAGCGTTCAACCCCAGGGCCCTCAGAGACAGGAGGTCGAAGCTGATTCTGGTGGGACTGTTGCCCTCGGACTCAGCTTCGTCCTCCGGTCCCTCTGTGGCTCTTGCCGAGGCTTCGGCAGCGCCACCTTCTCTCCCTCTGGCCAGGACTCACCCTCCCACCCTTGGCCAAGAGGAGAGGGAAGCTAGGAAGGAGAAGCGGAAACATCACAAGAGGCGTGCCGAGACTTCTTCCTTGGCGCCGCCATCTAAGCGAGCTTCTCCACCTATGGCCTTCGGTTCTTCTCCTTCCCTGCTCCGATCTCCCCGTTTCTCACCGGAGCCGGAGGAGGAGGAGACCCGGTCACCTTCGAGGTCATCGAGGCGGTATTCCCGGCCCGCCTCGGTGGCCTCATCGAGGTCTACCCATAGCATCTCCGATGCAGACTTGGACCGGATGATGCGTAGGTTCCTCCAGGCCCAGATGCAAATGGGAGTGCTCCTGCCTCCCCCCCCTCCGGGGGGAAGCCCGACCCCCTTTTTTGCCCCGATCGCTCCTTCTCCAACCCACTATCAGGGTTTGGAGCCTTCGGAGCCGGGTAGCGTTGGAGCCACGGGAGCATTGGCGCCGATAGTGTCCGGTACTTTGACACCGATGGCACCCTCGAGTCTATCGAGTCCCTTTTCTTAGGATCCGAGCTCTCAGAGCTGAGAGCTGAGCTTCGGAGCTGGAGGTGTCAGTATGACTTCGGCTCTGTCGCGGTCCGAGCATACTGGCCCTACGGATCCGACCGCCTCTGCGCCAGCCCCGATCCGCACATCGGATCCGAGGGAGGGTCTGCTCTCGGATCGAGAGACAGCAGCTCTCCTTCGGCGTTTGATGTGGTGGAGAGGGTATTGTTGAGGGACTCCAGGCCTCTGGCTTTGGCTACGGCTCAACCCTGCACTCCTACCTTCCATCACCCGGTCCCAGGGGCAGCCTGCACAAACGTCCCAGATTGTTCCCTTCCGGACAGCCCCCCCGAGGAGTGTCCTCACAAACGCAAGTGCAAAAGGAGACACTTGGACTCACCTGAGTCCTTTACAGAGGACACAGACTTGGAGGAAGGGGAAGGTTCCCCAAGGTCACCCCCCGAAGACGTCTCCTTCGGAGACATCACGGAAATGCTTTGGATCAGAGGGGATGGTCAGCCCCAAAACCTTCTTCTTACGAGTCTGTGTTTCTGGAGGCGTTTGATGCAGGCCTATCTACCTCTTGGGTGTCCCCTCCCACCGACCCCTGGTAGACCTGATTACTACCAGGGCGTGGAAGGAACCAGACACTGTGGAGCCCATTCCAAAAAGGCCTGACAAAATCCTCAGCCCCCCTTCAGATAAGTCATGTTGGAGCAAGGGAACCCCGGTAGATGCCATATTGGTGGCGGCCGCCACCAAAAGGGAACTAGCCCAGGAGAGTTCCTCGGTCCATCCTCCAGACAAGGAGTCTCAGATGATGGGGAAGCGGGTGTTCGCTTCAGCCACCTTTTCTGTGAAGTCGCTGAATTATATGGCACATGTGATACGACTCCAGTGGGATCTCATCAGAGAATAAGCTGGGTCGTCCCCAGAGTCCATGTCGGCGGAGGATAAGAAAGTGTTCTCAACCTGAATGGCCGCTCTCAAATCTATCTCTTATACCTCTATGCAGTTACTATCCCATGCCACGAAAGGAGCCACTAGAGCCAGCAGAGCAGGCGTCATCCTACGGTGACAGGCGTGGCTCCATCACTGTGATTTTGTGGAACCTTTCAAGGCATCATTCGCAAATGCCCCGTTTGATGGTTCTGCCCTTTTTGGCAAGACCATACGTGACACATTGGTCCAGAGCGAGAAAGACGGGAAGATGTTGTCTGCTGTCGGACTCCGCTTCTCTGCTCCCCAGAGGTCCTTCTCGAGAAACCAAAAGGGACAGAAGAAGATGTGGTTCCGGAAGTCTCAACAATCTGTTTCGCTCCGGACCCCTCGTCCTTCAGAGGCAGAGGAGGACAGAGTGGGCACCGCCCTAGAGGCAGAGGGGGTCCGAAGAACTTCGGGTCCAGGATCAGCCCACGCAGCAACCCTGAAGGGTTACCCGACTGCTCCACTCTGGAGGCAGTCGGGGGCTATTTCTCGAGGCACCTAACAACTTGGGAGTCCATTACAACAGATCGCTGGGTGCTTCAGATCATATTCAGAGGCTACAAGATTCCCCTTCTCAATCCCCCTTCCACTCCCCGAAGCCTCCCCAATGTCCCACCCAATCAAAGGGAGGCGGCAGCCAAGGAAATCCTCCAGCTGCTAGAAAAAAGAGCAATCCAGCACGTCCCCCCAGACCAGTCCAGATCAGGCTTTTACTCCAGGTTCTACTTGGTGCCAAAAAAGACAGGGGACTTAAGACCAATCCTCGACCTGTCCTTCCTAAACCTGTCAGTAGCCAAAGAAAGGTTCTGGATGGTCACCCTCCAATCCAATCTCCCACTTCTGCAGGAGAATGACTGGATGTGCTCCATAGACCTTAAGGATGCATACTACCACATTTTGCTTCCGGCTAGGAGACAGCCATTACCAGTTCAGGGTCCTCCCCTTTGGTCTCACCACAGCCCCCAGGGTGTTCACCAAGGTTTTGACAGTTGTAGCAGCCCACCTGAGACTCCAGGGAATTCAGGTCTTTCCGTACCTGGACTGGCTCCTGACCGCCCTCACCAGGCATCTACTATGCGCAGCCAGAGATTACTCTCTCCATCTAGCCCCCCGCCTGTGGATCACGATCAACACCAGAAAATCTTCCCTTCTTCCAACCCAAATCCTAGATTTCATTGGAGTCAGATTGAACACAAACCAGCTTCTAGCCTTCTTGACTCAGGACAGGCTTCGAACTCTAAAACTCCACATACTGGCCCTTCTACAATCCCCATCTCCCCCTGCGGAATTGGTCCTGAGGGCTTTAGGCTCGATGGCGGCAACTATCAATCTTCTACCCTTGGCGCGCTTGAATATGAGAGTTCTTCAATGGACCTTGCAAGTCCAATGGTCCCTCCTGCGACATCCCCTGAGCTTCCTCGTTCCCCTCAGCAGGGTTTGCAGGAAAGCCCTCTTATGGTGGCTCCAGTCCTTGGACCTCCGGAAAGGGCGCCCTGTCTCTATGTCCCCTCCTCTAACCATGGTGACCACGGACGCTTCTCACCTTGGGGGGGGCACTGCATGGGCAGGACTGTCCAAGGCACGTGGACCCATTCGGAGACCTTTTTGCATATCAATGTCCTAGAGATGAGAGCGGTGCTTTTGGCGTTGCAAGCACTTCACAGCCTTCTTCCCTTGGGGACAATTGCGATTCAGACAGACAATATGTCAGTTGTCTGGTATATCAACAAACAAGAGGGAACCAGATCCTATCCACTTTGTCGGGAGGCCATGAGAGTGTGGGAATGGGCGATATCCAACAACCTCTTTCTTATAGCGACGCACATTCCAGGCAGGTCCAACATCTTGGCAGACAGACTGAGTCGAACCATCCTGTCACCGTACGAGTGGTCTCTGAACCCCAGAGTAGCGAAGCTAATCTTCTCCAAGTGGGGTCAACCTCGTTTCGATCTTTTCACCTCGCCTTTGAACGCAAAGTGCAGTGACTACTTCACTCTAATTCCCCCACCCGGGGAATCCCCCAGAGATGCTCTGGTGTATGTTTGGCCACCCAGTCTGCTTTATGCTTACCCTCCTCTTCCCCTGATGCTAAAGTTCTTACAGAAAGCCCGATGGTTGGGGAGCAGAATAATCCTCATTGCCCCATTCTGGCCTCGTCAACCTTGATTCCCATGTCTATGGTCTCATCTAGTGAAAACCCCATGGATTCTAGATCCCATCCCGGATCTGATCTCTCAACCATCAGGCCTGTCAATCCCAAACCTGGACAACCTTAAGCTTACAGCTAGGTTGATCCAGTTCCACTGATAGCTAGGACTCCCGGTATCTCGTCCCCTGTCAAGGCTATACTAGTAGCCGCTCACAAGCCATCTACAAGAAGGATTTATAATAGCAAATGGAAGCTTTTTTGTATTTGGGCGGAGCATCAAAACTTAGATCCCTTTACAGCTCCGTTGCCAGCAGTATTAGATTTTCTGTCAGGCTTATTCGACCAAGGTGCTAGCTCTTTTACGGTCAAAGTCCAGCTGGCTGCAATCTCTCACTATCATGTTGGGAGTGATCTCTGCCCTTTGACCTCATCTAAATTATGTAAGACCTTCCTAAAAGGCACTTTTCTTTTAAGGCCTCCGGTTAAAGATGCAGTCCCTCCTTGGGACTTAATCCTTGTCCTTCAGTCTCTGACAGCTCCTCCCTTTGAGCCTGCAACTTTGGTGGATCTGAAATACTTATCTTGGAAGACAGTTTTTCTTGTTGCCATTACTTCAGCCAGAAGGGTTTCGGAACTTCAAGCCCTTTGCGCCAAGCCACCATATTTGATTTTTCACAAAGATAGTTTCACTCAGGACCAATCCCTCCTTTCTGCCCAAAATTGCTTCGGAGTCTAATATCAACCAATCTATTAATTTACCAGTCTTCTTTCCAAATTACCAGAATAAAGGTGAATACAGGTTACACTCTCTAGACGTACATAGGCAACTGAGATTCTATTTGCCCAGGACAGCTGATCACAGGAAATCAGACCAGCTTTTTGTATCCTTTGCTAAACCCACTTTGGGAAAACCTGTATCAAAAGTCATTTTGTCCAGATGGATCTCACAATGTATCCTTTTGGCATATGAGAGTTCTGGCCGGTCTGCACCTCAAGGAGTCCATGCCGATTCTACTCGATCGATCTCTACCTCTGCTGCTTTTCGATCTAGGGTGTCGTTGGATGACATTTGTTCACCAGCCACTTGGGCTTCATCTCATACATTCATAAACCATTACAAATTGGATATTGTTTCTAGAGGGAGAGCATCCTTCGGCTCTGCAGTGCTCCGGAACATCCTTCCGTGAGGACCTCCCAAGAATTATGTAGCTGGGGACTCTGTCCCATAGGTTGATGTACAAATGAAGTTAACTACTTCAGAGTAAGTAGTTATGTACTCACCATAACGTTCCATCTGAGTAGGTAAACTTCATATGTCAGCAACCGACCCTCCCTCCGTCCCCCTAACCCATATGGATACTCAAAGGAATCCCGCTTGTCATTGTGGATTGTCTTAGGTTAGAATATGGAGGTGGTTATTTGGTGTTCTATGCTTTCTGCTGATAAGCAAACTCGATCTGAGGTCAGGAAGAGATAGCAGGGGAGGAGCTTGGAGCTCGGATCTTAGCTGTTTGAAGCTGCTGGCTCGGATCCGATATGGATCCAATACCCATAGGTTGCTGACAAATGAAGTTTACCTACTCAGATGGAACGTTATGGTGAGTACATAACTTCTTATTCTCAATTCTGGGTTAAGTATACCAGGTTAAAAAATGTATGAAAAATAGTGGTAGTGTTTTTTCTTTAACTTGATCTACTTTTCGGTCAGATCAGTCATTTTGTCTTTTTTCTTATACCTCACAGGCATCCCAATTGGTGTTTATTATCATTCCACCTTAGAGTTTTACTTGCTGTTGGCACTGATGTTGTTTTACAGCTACTGTGTGGATATTTTTGTTGATATTAGCAGTTAAAGTGTGTATATTTTGACTGGTTTTGGTTTTTGGAAATTTCTGATTATGGAAAGTAGGGCTTTTCCTGAGGAGTAAATTTGGTCACAACTTTCTACTCCAAAATAGAAATTGTGTGTATTTTGTTTAGGCGAAGAACATTTCACTGTTAAATGTGATACACTTGCATTGTTTACACAGTTGGATATTAAGGAAGTTAAACATAAGTTATACAAATTGAAAAAACGCTGTGCATTTGCTTCCAAAAGATATCGCATTTGAGCTCTGTTTTGGGATTGATCCCTTGGAACTCTAAAACTCAGTCCATATCTTCTAAAGGTGACTCAGGTCTACTATATATATATATATATATATATATATATATATATATATATATATATGTGTGTGTGTGTGTGTGTATATATATATATATATATATATATTTATATATATATATATATATATATATATATATATATATATATATTTATATATATATATATATGCGTGTGTATATATACATACAGAGGGAGAAAGGAAAAAGAAGCAGTGTTGATAAAGTGAATGATTTCTCTGTAGATCTTCTTTCTTAAAAGCCAAGAGTAGAACTTCTACTCCATCTTCTTTGGCTGTGTCTAAAATTCAAGTGAAGATTTTGCATGACAAATCTATAGTTATACTTGTCAGAAGAGACAGTGTATCTTCCTTTTCACATTCAAAGGTACATAGAGTATGTCATCTTTTGCAAGACAGATAAAGGTCATTCCATTTTTATTATCAAGTTAGACTTTTCAGCAGCAGTTGTCTGCTGTGTTTTCCCCCTCTGGTTCTGTGGTATACAGAGGTTCTTCTTTGAATTGTTTTAGCCAGAATACCCTGTTCTTCTCACTGGACCCTGTTCAGATGCCAGTTCCCATGAGTCTGGGTTCAAGCCATCCTGACATTGATAAATATTGTCAGTGGCGGCTGTCTGTGTTTTCTCTTTTGGCACTACAGCCTTTGTGGTTGACATCTTCTTCATCAGTTTTCCCCTCTTGTGTTGACAGCTTAAACATCAATGCCATTGGCATTAGACTTTTATTTTGACTGAATGATGAGGGTCAGTCTGTCAAGGGCAGCTTCAGCACTGATGCTGAAGGGGTCAGTTTTCAGCCTTTGTGCTTGCGGCTGTGTGCTTGGTATTGGTGTCGGACATGACTGGCTTCAGTCCCTTTGTCAGCATGAACCAGTGCCCTTTGCCTTTAGAATGTTATCAGTATTATATAGCTTATCCTTTATTTATGGCCCCTGGCTCCTATTATAACTGTGACTTTGACTTTCGACAGGAGACATTTCTTTGACTGGCACTTTAGCCTTCCAAAACCTTTATAGTCAGCAAGTGGGAGAAGCTGGAGGCCCTTTGAAAGATCAGTTCAGGGTGTCAGGTGTACTACAGAATTCTTCATTGTCTTTGAACCTTTGATATTTTAGGCCTGATAGAAAGTGTAAGGGTAAGATGAGGACACTTAAGCTCCCCATGGGAGTCCCCTACTCTTAGATATGTATGACAATGACACTTGCTCCCCACTGTCTACTCCCATATCAAGCCAAGTTTGTTGAAGTTCTTGAGATGATGAGGCCTATTAAGGAATGGTCCTTAAAGCCTGTGATCTCTACACAAAGAATTCTGCAACAGGCCTTCCATTCACCCAGCCTTCCTCCTAGATGGTCTTTCTTGTCAATAAAATGGTACATATAGTTGTGAAAACTGTATGAAAAATAATGATATTGTGCATATCTCCCTAGAAAGCAGACAAGGATCTTCCAGCCTGTCAAAGACTGGACCTGCTGAACAGAAACTCCAAAACCACAAGAAAAAAGATTGCTGCTCTGCAGACTATTGACACCCATCCCTCAGATAAAAAAATCTCGGACCACACATAGGTTTGGGAGTTGAGTTGATGCATTCTCCATATTTAGTTTGAGACTGGTAAACTATATGTCTCTATGCTAAGAATACAATGAGAGTTAGATGACAAAATGATGCAGTCGGTGGAAAGTTACCTGATGGACAGCTGAAAATCGAACTGCAGTCTGAGACAGCAAGCATGTCATCCTATTGCAGTCTCACCCTACTTCTCCTCACACTTCCTTGTTTGGTGCAGCTAGGGAAGCAGGTACTGGTATAACTGTATGCCATCGCCTTTGTCTTTGCATCACATGTTTTACCAAAGACACCATGATGACTTGTCTTAATGTCCCCTTTGAATGGTCTGCAGTTTTTGGCCTGTCAGTAAGAAATCACGTGGAGAACATTGAAGAGGAGGGTAAAGCCCCTCACTGCTGTTGGTATTAAGTTCCAAACCTCTGCAGTGTATCTTCTCAAGGATGTAACTGAGTTTATATATCAGCTCAGGTTTGATTGTGATGAGCAGCACAGGATAATCAAAGATCTATAAGGAAACAATGTGGCCATAGTCATCTTTCTGAATGGTCACCAGTTCAAAGCCAGGAGCATTTTGTAGCAGGAATTACACCATGGTCATCTCTTGAGAAGACAGTAATATAATCTCCAAGACCTTGCTGTGCTATCCTACTCCAGAGGCAGTTAAAGCTTTTCTGTCCCTCCAGTTGGATGCATTGCTAGCCATCACAGAGGACAGGTCTATACAGCTCTCTCCCACACCTCCCTGTCCTATGTTATTTTCTTCCCTTTTCAGATATCGTACCCCATCAAAATAGTATGTCAAGAAAAGAGGTGCTAAATCTAATATGGAAAGAGCCATCCAGTAGGTCCCACTCTACTGGAAAAGACCATGGTACTAGTTGGGGTTCTTTTAAGTTCCTCAGATCACAGTGGACCTCGGTTCTCTACTCATTCTGAATGGTCTAAACACATTTATCTCAAAGAATCATTTCAGACAGTCACGGTGTAGTCAATCCTTTGTCCTGAGATCAGACAAGCTATTTGGACCCCCAAGATGACTAAGTGCACATAAAGATTGCCAAGACATCCATAAGGTTACTACTCTTCTGAGAAGCAGCCAGCTCTTGTCAGTTCCAGACTCTATTATTCAATCTCAACTCAGCCCCCAGGGTGTGAACTAAATGTATACATAGTGGCTGTAGGGGGTAAAGATGTTTCTTTACTTGGACGACTGACTCCTAGGTACTGCAACATGGAACAGGTAATTTATTTATGTTGTATTTGTTTGCCATGAAAGTTCAACTGGGCCATACAAGACCTCTTTTCATTGTAGGCTTAGGGAGAAAAGTGCCACAATAATGCATACAACTAACATGTACATGAGTCTCTTCTGAGTCTCTTCCAGTATTTGAGAATCATGGTGAGTACTACAGAGTCTTTGTAGAGCCTCCTGAAATGCATACATTCATAGGATGCACAATAGATGTGCTGTCCTACATGGCACATCTTCATCCAAGCAGTATCCTTCCCTTACAAAGTATAGTTATTCAAACTGTTGAGTCTCACAGAGTTTCAGCTTTCCATTACAGGGTATTGGGCCTCATGGCTGCAGCTGTATATACATGTGTTCTCATGATAGAATGTGCATGAAAGTTCAAAAGTAGACATTGAAGGTCCACTAGTTGCAATTAACTGATCCTATGACACAACACACAAAAACTTCCAAGGCATGCAGGTTGCATTTAAACTGGTGACTTCACACCTCACTTTGGATAGTACCACTATGAATGATTGTGGTCTAGGGTTGGAGTGGCATTTTCAGAGACAGACTGTTCATTGTGTAGGGTCACAAGCAGAGGCCAGTCTGCACATCAACTTTCTGAATATGAGGACGAGGAGAGTTCCTTTCACACTACATGCTTTCCTGAGTTTCATATCCCAAGATGCTATTGCCTTCCATGATGACAGGACGACATTTGCTTGGTATGTAGACAAGCAGGGGTTAACTCACACCTAACCCTTTTTGTCAAGAAGCAGTGAAGGCACAGAAATAGACTGTGTCAGCAGAATGCTTTCCAATTGCCATCCACATTCCTAGGAAAGTCAGTTCTGTATCAGACAGGATCAAATGCTTCTTAGTGATGATTAATGGTCCCTCAGCCATCAGCCATTTCATAGAGTGGAAGATCTTCCATCATTAGGGGAAGCTTTGCTGTCCTCTCTTTCAATATCCAGTGCCATGTGCAATTTCTTTTTTTTTCTGTCATTTTTTCTCTGGGAGAATGTTCTATGGATGCTGTTGTTCAGTAATGGCCCCAGGAATTACTTATCCTTTCTCCTATTTTTCCTTATCCTAAGATAGAAAGCTAGAAAGAAGAGGTCCAGATATATTCTCTTGGCCCCATTTCACCCTCAGCAAGTGCTGTTTTGTCTGGTCAGGCCATATACATCTGAGCCCTTCAAAACAGTTTTGACCCTATAATCCGCAAAACTCAGCTGGGTCTTCACACCCTATATTTAACTGTGTGCTTACTCCAGTTCTAGCAAAGGCAAGGCATTTTCATACTGCAGCAGAGTAGTCCAGATTCTCAACTCTTTGGCTTAGTATTAGAAAAAATGTACAAAAGTAATAGGATTCATAGGAATTTAGTCTCACTGTTAGCGGCAACTTATCAATACCCACTATCTGGCTGCACTGCCTTTATGGAGGGCTAGGCCAGTAAGTTTTGGGTAAATTGGAGGGTACCCATCCAGTAGCCCAATTTCTGTTTGAATGATGATAATGTATTGCATTGTTTAACTTGCAGGTCTAGCTTACTGTAGAGATGGGAGAAGTACTGTATAATGAATCTGTCTCTCCGTCATAATCTAGTTATCTGCTGGTGAAGATTTGGGTCCCTGGTTCTGGTGTTTTACAAACTATTAGGTTTGTGGAGTTAGAGAAAATCTAGGACAACAGTCTCTCTAATGGAGCAGTAGGTGAGGCACTGATTACCTTTCATGAGTCTATAAGGTACCAAGTAAAGGGATAGCACTTACAGCCTCTCTTAGTAGCTATAGGCCTTTATACCTGAAGCCTTCTTATTTTGGAACCCCCCAGGGTTTTTCTAGTTTGTTTGATATGCTGAGTGAGTATATTCTGAAGGTGGCATTCTACCCTGTACTTGGTTTAATCAGTGCTGAATAAAAAGGAATGACGACATCTTTATATCTGGTTTATTTATTTATTTATTTATATTTGTTTACAGGGATAAGGGTGAGAGGGTGGTGATTGGAGCAGATTTCAATGGGCATGTTGGTGAAGGGAACAGAGGGGATGAGGACGTGATGGGTAGGTATGGTGTTAAACAAAGGAATGCAGAAGGTCAGATGGTAGTGGATTTTATGAAAAGGATGGACATGGCTGTGGTGAATACGTATTTTAACAAGAGGGAGGAGCTTAGGGTGACATACAAGAGTGGAGGAAGATGCACACAGGTGGATTATATCTTATGTAGGAGGGCCAGTTTGAAGGAGATTGGAGACTGTAAATCGGTGACCGGAGAAAGTATTGTTAGGCAGCATAGGATAGTGGTTTGTAGGATGACACTGGTTATCAAGAATAGGAGGAGGAGTGTGAGGGCAGCACCAAGGATCAAGTGGTGGAAATTGAAAAAGGGTAATTGTGAGGTGGAGTTCAGGGATGAGTTAAGGCAGGCAATGGGTGGCAGTGAAGAGTTACCAAATAGCTGGGTAACTACAGCAGAGCTAGTAAGGGAGACTGCTAGAAAGGTGCTTGGTATCACATCTGGACAGAGGAAGGATGACAAGGAGACATGGTGGTGGAATGAGGAAGTACAGGAGAGTATACAGAGAAAGAGGTTGGCAAAGAAGAAGTGGGATTGTCAGAGAGATGAAGAAAGCAGACAGGAGTATAAGGAGATGAGGTGCATGGCAAAGAAAGAGGTGGCGAAGGCGAAAGATAAGGCATATGAAGAGTTGTATGAAAGGTTGGACACTAAGGAGGGAGAAAAGGACCTGTACCGATTGGCTAGACAGAGGGACCGAGCTAGGAAAGATGTGCAGCAGGTAAAGGTGATAAAGGATAATCAGGGAAACATACTCACAAGCGAGGAGAGTGTGTTGAGGAGATGGAAAGAGTACTTTGAGGGGTTGATGAATGATGAGAATGAGAGGGAGAGAAGGTTGGATGATGTAGGGATAGTGAATCGTGAAGTACAATGGATTAGCAAGGAGGAAGTAAGGATAGCTATGAAGAGAATGAAGAATGGAAAGGCTGTTGGCCCAGATGACATACCTGTGGAAGCATGGAGGTGTTTAGGTGAAATGGCAGTGGAGTTTTTAACCAGATTGTTTAATGAAATCTTGGAAAGTGAGAGGATGCCTGAGTAATGGAGAAAAAGTGTTTTGGTACCGATTTTTAAGAATAAGGGTGATGTGTAGAGCTGTAGTAACTACAGAGGGATAAAATTGGTCAGTCACAGCATGAAGTTATGGGAAAGAGTAGTGGAAGCAAGGTTAAGAAGGGACGTGATGATTAGTGATCAGCAGTATGGTTTCATGCCAGGAAAGAGCACTACAGATGCAATCTTTGCTCTGAGAGTGTTGATGGAGAAGTACAGAGAATGTCGGAAGGAGTTGCATTGTGTTTTTGTAGACTTAGAGAAAGCATATGACAGGGTGCCTAGAGAGGAGTTGTGGTATTGTATGAGGAAGTCAGGAGTGTCAGAAAAGTATGTAAGAGTGGTACAGGATATGTACGAGGGTAGTGTGACAGCGGTGAGGTCTGCGGTGGGAGTGACAGATGCATTTAAGGTGGAGGTGGGGTTACATCAAGGATCAGCTCTGAGCCCTTTCTTATTTGCAATGGTGATGGACAGGTTGACAGACGAGATCAGACAGGAGTGCCCGTGGACTATGATGTTTGCAGATGACATTATGATCTGTAGTGAGAGTAGGGAACAGGTGGAGGAGACCCTGGAGAGATGGAAATATGCTCTAGAGAGAAGGCGAATGAAGGTCAGCAGGACTAAGACAGAATATATGTGTGTGAATGAGAGGGAGGATAGAGGAATGGTGAGGATGCAAGGATTAGAGGTGGCGAAGGTGGATGAGTTTAAATACTTGGGGTCAATAGTTCAGAGTAACGGTGAGTGTGGAAGAGAGGTGAAGAAGAGAGTACAGGCAGGATAGAGTGGGTGGAGAAGAGTGTCAGGAGTGATTTGTGACAGACGAGTACCTGTAAGAGTGAAAGGTAAGGTCTACAAGAGGGTAGTGAGACCAGCTATGTTGTATGGGTTGGAGACAGTGGCATTGACAAAAAGGCAGGAGTTTGAGCTGGATGTGGCAGAATTAAAGATGTTAATATTTGCACTGAGTGTGACGAGGGTGGACAGGATTAGGAATAAGTATATTAGAGGGTCAACCCAGGTTGGAAGGTTTGGAGACAAAGCTAGAGAGGCACAATTACGTTGGTTTGGACATGTGCTGAGGAGGGATGCTGAGTATATTGGGAAAAAGATGCTAAGGATGAAGCTACCAGGTAACAGGAAAAGAGGAAGGCCTAAGATAAGGTTTATGGATGTGGTGAGAGAGGACATGCAGGTGGTTGGTGTGACAGAGCAAGATGCAGAGGACAGGAAGAAATGGAAACAGGTGATCTGCTGTGGTGACCCCTAACGGGAACAGCCGAAAGAAGATGATGATGATGATTTGTTTACCGGGATAGTACACTAATGTCAGTGGACCATTTGCAGGCACAGCCCGGGTAAATAGGATCACATAAGAGGTAAACAAAACATATATAAGGATATGCTAAAATATACACATATTTACAGATGCAGGAATATGCTACAACATTTGAGGTATTAATTGTTTTAAGCCGAAGGATTTTCTTACTACAGTTGTCACATTATGATTGAAAGAGAAAGAACTGGCAATCCAGGTCCTTGTCTGTTTTCATTTAGTAGTGGAGTACTGTCAATGCAGTGTGTTGGGGGCAAGCTTTGTTTGCCAAATGAAATGATACATTTTTTTCACATTTAACTTGAGCCCATTTTCAGTACCCCAGGTATTAACTAGGCTAAGTTCTTTCTGAAGTGTACAGCTGACTGAGGGTGGTCTTGACAATAACCCCCAATTTGCAGTCATTTGCATATTTAGTTAACTAGAGATCCTGGTTCTCAGTTGGAAATCAGAGAAGTAAATGCCAAAAGGAGAGGCCCCTGAAAGACTCTGCTGATTAACTTCATACCTTCAGATGAGGCACCTGCCACACAAACAAAGTATTTCTTTATTTCATCCAATTTGCTATCTGTCTCACCACATAAGGATCTATATTTAATGTGTTTAGCTTACTTCATGCATGGGGTATGGTATCAGAAGCTTTATTTAGATCAAGATATATTGTGTGAACAGCATGACCACCTGTCGACAGCCTCTGTGACCTTCTAAAAGAACTAGATTTAATATGCAGGATTTTCTGATCGACTAAGCTGAACAGTTGAGGCTGTAGCCTAATGAGATTTTTGATATCATAATTGATGAGCTCAGTTATGGCAAAGCTGCATAGCTTTACAGATAAGTCTCTTAAGACTGATGGGTTTATAAGTATTGGAGTCCTTAGCAGGGCCACCCTTGCGGTTGGGAATCAGCACTGTAATGTATTATAATTTGGGAACAAATATAGTGCCTAAGGTTTGGTTAAACAATATGAGGAGAGGTCTGTAGAAAATTATTTACTTATTTGAAACAAACCTTCCTGCAGGATGGCAAAGTCATTTAGGGATTCGGGTCTATGTCATGTAATCGAACTTCCAGAAGTTCAAACACCAGAAGTTCGAATGGGAAAGTTCGAAAGTTGAAAATGTCGAAGCCGCGGAAATCCGAATTCTTTCCCAGGGAAAGAATTTGGTTGGCTGTTACTACGGCTTCGACATTTTCTCCACTGTGGTGCGAAAGTTACAGAATGGGTTAAGGTAAGTGTGCGATTGTGACGGACGTTGGGGTTAGGGTGCGGGTAAGGTAAGTGTGCGATAGTGATGGACTTTAGGGTTAGGGTGCGGGTAAGATAAGTGTGCGATAGTGAAGGACTTTAGGGTTAGGGTGCGGGTAAGGTAAGTGTGCATTAGAAACGGACTTTAGGGTTAGGGTGCGGGTAAGGTAAGTGTGCGATAGTGATGGTCTTTAGGGTTAGGGTGCATATAAGGTAAGTGTGCGATAGTGACGGACTTTAGGGTTAGGGTGCAGGTAAGGTAAGTGTGCGATAGTGACAGACCTTAGGGTTAGGGTTTGGGTTTGGGTTAAGTTTAGTGCATAGATAGTTGTGTATGAAAGGTTTAGTGTAGGTTTATAAGGTTTTTGGTGTGCTTGTGTTGTGTGTGTGTTTTTTGGAACAGCAAATTGTTTCCCTGGGAAAAAATTTGCTGTTTTGAGGTTTCAATGTTATCACATTTCAAACTTCCAAGTTCGAACTTATGGTGTTCGAAGTTTTGGAAGTTCGATTATGTGACATAGACCCAGGGATTCAATGACTACACCTAGCTTGCAGTCATCTACAAACCTTGTCAGTCAGAGCCCTTTGGTATTGACTTTTACTTCAGAAAAGCAGTTGCCAAGCAGAAGTCCCACCACAGAACCCTGGCAGACTACACTGGGGATTCATCTCTTTGTGGAGATAACTTCCCCTAGTTTGATTATGTGTGTCCTTCCCCTATTTTGATTATCTGTGTCCTATCTGTGAACCACTTGGCAATCCAGTGTGTGACATGGGGGTTTATTCCCAGTTTACTTACCTTTTCTACTCTGCCTGAGTTGGGAATTATGTCTAAAACTTTGATCAGGTCAAGGTATATGGAGTGTACTGTTTTGCCTTCATCCGTTGTTCTGGTGACCTTTAATAAAAAATAAATCCATCAGGTTGAGTAAGCATGACCTGCCCTTGACAGATCCAAACTGAGACTGATCTAGTGTTTAGAGGTTCCCTATGTCCTGATTGATTAATTCCATGATAAGTCTTTCCATGGCTTTGTGTATGGGGCTGGTCAGACTTATGAGTCTGTAATTGCCTGCATCTGTGAAAGGTCTTCTCTTATGCTGGGGAATGACTGTAGCTGCTCGCCATTCGTTTGGTACAAAACCTATATGAAAGCTGAGATTAAACAGTGTTGTTAGGGGTGTGGCTACATCATGCTTCATGCTATTTAAGATGAATCCAGGATATTATCAGGACCCATCCATGCAATATTTTAACTTTTGACAGTACTTTTAGGACTTGGTGTTGTGTGGTAACTGAATCTGAGGCATTTACAGTTATATTTTGAGGAACAGATGGAAGGGACGGGGTGAAGTTAGAGCTAAATGTATCGGCCAGTAGGTTAGCTATATCGTCAGGCTCAGTTTAGGTAACATTGTTCTCAGTCAGTTTAGCGCATTCCTGTGTTGTGCTTTCAAGATTACAAACATAACTAAAAATTCCTTGTGATTGTCTTTGGCTTAGGTAGCTATTTTAGCCTCAAACTTGGCTTTGGCGGATTTCATTAAGCTCCCGAGCTGTTTGTTTATTTTTGTGACAAGGGCTGTAACATTCTGGGAATTACTCTTCTTAATATTGGTCAAACCTCTTTTCCTTTTATTATATATTGATATTATGGTTCCATATGGGTTTGTTTCTGGGGTTTGCCCTGCACGTATTTCTACTTGGAACAGCTGCTTCTGTGCAGCTTTTTACATGCTGGTGTAGTGTGATGATGTACATTTCTGCATATTCAGTGGAGTTAACTGAGTTTGGTGGGATTTGAAGCTTGACAATGTATCACTTAGGAGTAGGTAGTTTGTCTTAAAGAAAGTTGTAAAGGTATTTTGGGTGGATATTTGAAGGAGACTATGACCAAGACATTTGGTTTTGAGGTGTTTTGCCTTGAGCTTATTGGCTGAGACATTGTAATGTGTAGTGGATTCTGTTGGGTCTGCAGTGTTTGCAGTAGGTTTTCACTTGGGAGGTCTCTGATCTTTAGGCTTAGGTTTGTGAGCACATCATGTGCAAGAGGTGAATTGTGCGTGCTGACACCCTGTTTGATAGCTGGTTTGTTGAGAGAATTCCAAATTCATAGTATAGAAATCTCACATGTTGTATTTGTTTTTAGGAGTAACTGGTTGTCAGTATACATGAGGCAATTGCAGCCTTGCCCCAGGATGCCCATGTCAGGCTGGCTGGAGGAAAGGTGGAAAACTGTCTGTTCATTGTGGCAGGTATACGCTGTGGTAACTAGTGGGGAAGTGGGCTAGATGGGCCAGGTTTTGCTGCAAGGCTAAAAAAAGTGGCCCTGTGGAAGGCTAGGGGCAGAAAACTGCATCGGTGCCTCACATTGCACTGCTTCCATGCAAGAACTCAGTTGTGCAATCTCTGAGCAGCTCCTGTAAACTGAGTGCAAACACTACACTTAAATACAAACACAGTTAACTGATTTTAAATAAAGTAACCAAAGTAACAAAGTACAGTCAGTGTGAGAAGTGAAGAAATACTTAAGATGGATACACCTCCTCTTGGCTGTCTCACACTCAGTTTGTGGTCTGACTGTATGGAAGGCATTGTAACCCTGCATGGCTGCAGTGCTTTCTGACCCAGGGCTACTGGGCTTTATGGTGGGCACACTCACCCATACAGGCGCATGTACCCCTTGCACTGTCAACTTGGATCCCTGGAGTAGGCTAGTTCCTTAACCCACTTGTCACTGGCAGATACCATATTGAAGATACTTTGGTTGGTCTAGGCAACTCTTTCTCCCTATAGACTGAATCTTAAGATGGCTAGTCAAATATTAGTAGTATCCGGAGCATGTGCACATGGAGTGGTTCACAAAACAAATTAGCATACCCATACTGGGTGCACATGCTGCTTTGGCATTTGTATATAGGTAAAACCAAGATGCTGACTGGTGATTGAAAACTCCAAAGTAACACACTACAGAAATGGTAGCGAGAATGGGACTCCCGTCAAAGATTAGCACTTTCGTTGTGTTTTATTTAGAACAGAATTTCTGAAAGTAGTGTACTGGCTATACTAGCTTAAACTGTGAGTGTAGGTTGCCATGGGAGTGTGTAATGTTGCCTTCAGACATGCTTATACAAGTCAGATTTGGGAGTCTGGAACTTTTACAGTGTGGATTCTATCAGTGACCCAGTTGGCAACCCAGAATGGGTGATGATGTCAAGCATTGGCGAGGTCAACATCGGCTGTGTGAACTGACTTACCCTTGTCTATGGCTTTGACTGTTTCAAACAAGTCGATCAGGTTCAGAAGACATGATCTGCCCTTCACAAACCTGAACTGGGTGTGATCCAGAGTTTGGAAGTTGTCAGTGTCTGAGTTCCATGATGATACGTTCCACGGCCTTGCAAACCAGGCTTGTCAGGCTAATAGTGCTATTGTTCCCAGGGTCTGTGGTGGATCCCCCTTTGTGGAGTGGTATATCTGTTGCTGTGCGCCATTCAGTGGGTACAAAGCCTGTCGTGAGGCTATGATTGAACATGATGCTTAGGTGGGGGGCCAGTTCATTCTGAAGTTCGTGTAGAACGCAGACTGGGATGTTGGTCGGTCCCATGGATGCTGTGTTCTTGGCTTTGGAGAGTGCAGTTTTTATCTGTGCAGTTGTGATTGCAGGAGCGCTGCATTCTTCCAGTATGGATATGGGCCCTCTAGGGGGTGTGGACGGGTAAAGTTAGCACTGACCCTATCGGCCAGGATGTTGGCAATATCAGTTGGTTCCGTGGTTTTCGTGCTGTTGTGCTGTGGCTCAGAGCAGATCTGGGTGTTGCCATTGAGATTCTTGACATAGCTATAGAATGCTTTGTGGTTTTGTTACTGTTACGGTGGTGGGTTTGTCATTTGAACCTTGCCTAAAAAAGGCACTATAGGGGCAGCAAGAGCCTTGGCCAGTATCCAGAATTCCAGGGGTGACAGGTGCATTTGACTTGTGCTTGGGCAGACTTGGACTGTACATGTTTTGATATACTTGCAGGTGAAGCATTGTCTGGCCCCCAGCACTGTTTAACTACACCATCTGATGTTGAAGGAGCCTTTGCTTCTGATAGTGGGGGTGAGTGAGCAGGCATAATCTGCTTAATTGTTGGTTGTGGATGTGTTTGCACCCAGGAGATGCCGTGCCAATGGTTGTGGTCATGCTAACACCTCTAGTAGACTTTTCAAGTAACATACTGACATCTGAGTCTAGCCAATGCATCTGAGAGCCAGTTCTCGTGGGTGGGGCCATGCAAAGCTGAGCTGTCTGTTATGCATTCTTGGACTTGCCAAGTAGACCATGTTGGATATGCTACACCTAAAGAAATCCCAATTCCTCCAAGCTACATGCTCTAGAGACCTAAACCTTGTCACCACAATAAACAGGACATGCTGGAGGGATAGATTCCTGTCCCAGAGACTTAC